>NC_053028.1:152889409-153189409 GCF_003073215.2 Triticum urartu | reverse complement strand
ACACATCCCCACTCTTATTGATAATATTGCAGTTCTATCCTCAGTTTGTCTAGTAGGCATCTTCCACCATCTTCGAGAAGCAACTCCATCACCCATCCAGCACTCTACCCCTCTCACCCCCTCTTTCCTCTCTCTCTCTCTCTCTCTGTCCCAACCTATTTCCCGTCCTTCAGTTATGTATGGATGTCGACTGATATCCCTCAAGACATAGCTGGGTCTCTCCTTCTCAACACATATACGAGTCGTTCTTCCTCTCTAGTTAGGCCTCTTCCTCCCCCTCCTCCCCCCCACACACCGATACATCGACCTCTCTAGTCATGTCTCCCTGCCGCACACAAACTTGCCCTGTGCCCTCCGACGTTCCGATAGGTCAGTCGCGCTATATCTTTGACTTGCACACACACAATTTCGATGGCTCTCTTCATCGATCTCGCACCCACCCACTTGATCCTCTCCTTGACTCTATCGATATCTATGACCCCTCCCTCTCTTCTCGTGGATCGCCCCGTCTATATATGATATCGGTAGGCCTCTATTTCACACACATTGCATGTGTCAAATTTTTTTTTGAGATGTCATCGACACATATTCCCACAAATACATTCACGAAATCACCCCCCAAACAAAAAACACTCACGAACGCACACGCCGTATGTCTAGGTTTGTATCTCTCTCTCACACACCCACGTAGGTGGGGGACGTGCATGAAGAGAAGAGGTGCACGCATGGCGCACGTACTCCCGTTCTTTCCCAACCACACCCGCGCGGGTACACGATGGAGCTCATTTCTGTACGAAAAGGCAGCCCACATGGTAATTTGACACATGTACTGGTTGTGCACTTAATAGAGGATCGTCTACCATGGGTGAACAAACAAATTGCGACTTGAGGCGTTTTGTTAAAAAAGAGGCAAACCATGTGGGGCCTATCTTAGAGGCAATTCTCTATACACTCGGGATGCTATGTGAGTATTACTTTTGATGTGTCCTGTCAACTCGCAGAACGAGGAGAAGCTTGCTTAGTACACCGTCTCCCTGCCCATGGGCACGGTGGCTTGCAGGATGAGGTGAAGCTTGCTTACTATGCCTTAAGCCCGCCCCCTCGCCCACGCGCGTTGTGGCTCGCGAGATGAAAAGAAAATTTTACTACTCCCTCTGTTTACTCCTCGTCCCTACCTTGATTAGAGAGATTATCATATTGTTTGGAATATATGTCCTTTAGAAGATTTCAATATGAACTACTAGTACACAATCCAAACACTGATGTATATAAATGTATTTAAGAGTGTAGATTCACTCATTTTCCTCCGTATGTAGTCAATATTGAAACAGACGTAATAGTACGCACTCTCCCTCGCCCATGTGGTGGACGTGCAGCAATTCATTCGGTCTCATATAGCCAAAATGATATATACTACAGTACCATTATTGCTCGACTTCCCGAAGAGACGGAGAGCCAATCGCAAGGTTAATATTTTGGAGATGCCAAGCGCAAGGTTTATAGGAGAACGAGTAGTAGTACTAGTAGTATGTACCAGTGGTAGGTACTGTACGAGGAAGAAGGCAACAAGATGTATGTTTTGCGTGACAGTCTCTTCTTACAGGACGTGCTAGACCTATTGGACCTCATTGTTGCAATGGGACTACTCCCTATCATAGATGGCACGATTCAGAGTGGTGGGAAGCGGGCATAATTCGGAGTTGCTTAGGCTAGTCATAGTGGGAGTAACTTATAATGTAGTAACATGACACATCCCAAGACAAATTTGCTTATGTGGCATGGAGTTAAGGAGGGAAGATATGCTTGTGGTAACATAATATGTTACTATAACATAACACACCTCGAGGTAAAATGAGTCTATGTCTCAATTAATGAAGGTCTGTATGTTACCATATATATGTTACTACCCATTATGAAGGTAGTAACATGGACTAGTAACAAAAGAATGTTACTAATCTAAGTTACTCCCCACTATGACCAGCCTTAGTCTTAAACTCCATGAAGAAGTCCCATCGAAAGGAATAGCCATCCTCTACACGTGCTCCTATGTAAAATGAGTAAATGAGACAAAAACAAAAAGAGACAAAGTAAAAAAAATCACCAGCCTTAGATCCAGCCCTATTGTATCAGTGAATGATATTTCTACGTCGTGATTGGCATGGCTATATTATTAACCATGCTACGGAGGTAGAAGCGGATTTTTATTTATTCGCGGAGGTAGGAGCGGATGGATATTCAACGAGGAGTGAAATAATGGATGCTTCCTCGGTCAAACATACAGAAAGGTGGGCCTCATGATTTCAGGGCTTATTAGTCATTATTACTGCATATACTCTTTGCCCATATATAATAACCACATGGTAGTATAGTAGTGGGATATACTTTTAATAACCATGCTCGAAGAGAAGAGGTGCACGCACCCACGCACGTAGTGTACTAGTAGCACTCTTTGCGTCTTTTGCGTCTACCCCAAGCACACACGTGACATGGTGGAGCTCATTTCTGTAAGATGATGTAGCCCACGTGATAATTTGCCGCGTCTGGTAGTAGTTACTCACTTATAAATAATGGAGGGTCAGGAACCACACATGAACGGTGCCGCGTCATTTATAAATAAAGTTTTTTTTCTTTAGTGGCACATACGCAATATAAATAGGTTCATATGGAGAGAAAAGGAAACCGCTCCACTATATACATAGCCAGGTTGAGCCTACACAGTTGCTTTCTGGGGTTGATCTCTTCACACTCTCTCGCACAAAATGACTGTGCCCACATCTCTAACATCCCGGCGGATCACGCCCGCCGGGGGAAGGGGTGGATGCTTAGTGTAGATGCGGTCGCCGTCGCCGATGGCGGAAACCCACTGTCGGCACGTCCCGATCAGGGGTCCCCGCCATTCTCTCTCACAAACCCGATGAGGTTGGCTTCGTCCCTTGCTCACTAACGCGACATGGGCATTTGCCGCCACCCGCCGCCCACCTCTAGGTTGAGCTACGTCCTGACATCCCTCGGGTACAACTTCCTTTACTGCCGGCTTGCACCACTGCTGAAGCTGCCCACGTCACTCCATGTGGATATTTCTCTACTTCTTTGCCCCGCACATACCTCTACTAGCTTCTACGTACTGTATTTGTAATGAGTTTATGTCTCATCAACTAGTCCCAGTAATCTTATTCTAATCACGCTTCTTCAATTTCTTTGCCACAGGAATGCTCATCTCGATTATGGTGAAACTGCACAAAATGATCTGATGGTCAAAGGGTTGCAAACTTCATTTCTTCGGAAGCTCCAACGTTGC
Source organism: Triticum urartu (assembly GCF_003073215.2). Classification (NCBI taxonomy): domain Eukaryota; kingdom Viridiplantae; phylum Streptophyta; class Magnoliopsida; order Poales; family Poaceae; genus Triticum; species Triticum urartu. The sequence goes on along the minus strand of NC_053028.1, from coordinate 153,186,111 downwards.
CAGCAAATTAAAGCCTGGTTAGGATTTACGGTTCAAGGTCTAGGGACTGCATGGATCGTTTTTTTCTTTAGCTGTCTCTGTTCCAAAATAAGTGTCAACTTTAGTAGTAGTACAACTTTGTACTAAAGTTTGCATAAAGTTGAGACACTTATTTTGGAACGGAGGGAGTACATATTGGCTATGATCTGTCAATCATTGAGATGCAATAGCATGCATGTTACTCTCCTTTGTATTTGATGAAATGTTGCAATGAGCAACCTTGGACGCAAGATACATGAAACAGAAGCTGGAAGCTTCATAGCATTGTACAAATTTAGCTCGCTAATAAATTACAGTACGTACTATACTAGTACTATGTAAAGAGTTAGGTGTCGCACGAAGTCCAGAAAATATGGTGATAATGTGAGGTGGGCCATGTAATCACTGAGCCTGCGTGTTTTCACTACTCTTGCACTCCTCCCCTGTAAGAATGGAGAAAATTGTAATCTAGTAGTACCTCCTTTTGCCGAAAGCGTGGGACATCTAGCAGTCCTACCACCTCAGTAATAATGACCAATGAATCATCAAATCACATAGACCCAGCAGTAAGATGGATGGACGAAGAAACCATCACTCTTGAATCCGCTTCTCTCTTCAACGCAGGTGCCAGTGAGAGGTCGCATCCACTCTGGCCGGGCATGAATGCGGCACCGATTCTTTGGAGCGGTTCTGACCGTTTTGGGCGGGAAGCACGCGCGGCGATGGAGGGGCTCTGGGTGGGCCAGGCTGGTCAGGAGCGGGCATGGCAGTGGTCCACCTTTCTCGACCGGACTCCCAGAAACGAGAGGATGAACCGACTCTCGCAGCCAAATCGTACACTACACACCATCTCTCTGTAGGAGTAGGTCGATGTGTTGCTCTCTCTAACACACACATGCTGTTAAACACACACACACGCACACACACAGGTTCATAGAATAGGAATATCGTTCGAGTTACTTAGGGAGTGTTTGGATCCTTAGCAAGAACAGTTATAGCCTAGCCGGGCAAGGTTAGGCGTTTGGAACTGTTAAAATATGTTAGCTTTTGAGGGCCAGCTAGCTTGGGTGGGCTAGAAAAACCTTGCGAGCTCAGGAGAGCCAGATCAGCTTGCTTCTGATGGCAAACTTTGCGTACTACCACTGTCCTGGTTTATTGGTCCCCATTGTATTTCGTGTCAAATTTTGACTGTAGATTGAACTAACAAAATGTTCATGCATGTCACAAAAATATATATTAATTTGTATTTCGCGTACTAACATTTTTCTTATTAATTTGTTTGTTTCACCCTCTGACTGGTGGGACCCAACATACTACATGGAGAGAGGTAAGGTGACCAAGGCTGCATTATTTTTGTACTACCAACACTGCTTTAAATCCCAAAAGACCTTACCACCAAAGCCACATGACACGATTATGATTTAAATCCCAATGACTCCCACGCAAAAAAACAAACACGCCATGCTTGTCACACGAATGCAGGAATGTATAAAAGGCTACTTTCCTCTCGTTAAACATAACATGAGGGTGGTGTAGCTGGTTAGCCTATTCGCTCATCAAACTAGAGGTCTCGGGTTCAATAACCACACTTGGGCATAATTTTGTTTTTATTAGACTTCTTTGTTCCACCCAATGACAGGTAGGCCCCGCATGACAAAGAGAGAATGTGATCTGGGGCAGTGCCAGGAGGATTCTTTGACTGGTCAAAATGGATGGATACAGAGCTATACGATCTCGGCCTCGGCGCTTGTTTTCTAGGGTCTGCACTCTTCACACTCTCTCTCCACTATATATATACACGCTGGAGCCTCAGCGCTTGTAGTTGCTCTCTTCACACTCTCTCACCCTCTCCATGTCTAAACAAGACTTCGTTGGCCTCTCTCTCTCTCCCCTCACTACTGGTCAAAGAGCCGGCAGGATCCATCTGCCAGGAAGCGAAGGAGGCTTAACGTTGTCGTTGTCGGCGAGGGAGGGCATCCACTACCGGCGTAGCTGTTCTCTTTCACCCAGCGGCAGCGCGAGAGGGCCTCTGACCCCTTCTTCCTCGCCACCATACATAGTTTGTGCAGAACGGCCTCCGGTCGCCCACCGAACCACACCCCAAGAACCTTAAGGTATAATTTACTTATTCGACATGCATTGCTCTAGCTGCATGTGGGCTTTTTCCGCTTCTGCACTCGAATCTTGGTGTTGGATCAAACAGGAAAGTAATGGGGAAAGTTGTATAGCATGAATCTAGGACGTGATTCAAAGAGGAAAGGAATGGGGGTAAGTAGTGGGGAAAGTTGTATCGCATGAATCTAGGACGTGGTTCAAAAAGGAAAGGAAGGGGGGAAGTTGTATAGCATGAATCTAGGACATGGTTCAAAGAGGAAAGGAAGGGGGAAAGTAGTGGGGAAAGTTGTACAGCATGAATCTAGGACGTGGTTCAAAGAGGAAAGGAAGGGGGAAAGTACTAGTACATAATGGCTATCCAGCACCTACGTTGGTCGAAAAGGCAAAACAATGACAAACGCGGTATGCACATCTGTAACGAATTGATCTTTTTGTTTTGGGGGACAAGGCTGTAGAGCTTCAGCAGGACTAGATTTGCTGCGCTCACGTAGGGAAAGGTGTCTAAAGATAACAAAACTGGGACCAACACAAATATGCTCCTTGGTTGTTTGTTCTTTGTTGCAACAGACTGTGCATCACCACTTCATACATCGGTAGATGCACATGGTGATGGTGAGTCCATTGTCCCGTGCAACTATTTAGCTGTTGTTAATCTAAGGCCCTGTTTGGTCAAAAAGTCCTAGGACTTTTTTAGTCCCAACTAAAAAGTCCCTAGTCCCTACCTGCTTGGTTCCAAGGACTATACATGGACTAGAGGTTATTAAATGACATGCTAAAATAACATGTTACACCTAGTAATGAACCAATAGAGATAAGATGCGATGCGAGGCAGGGACAAGTGTCGGAAAAAGTCCCAAAAAGACTCTCCCTCGGGGTCTTCTTTCTTTAGTCTCAAATGCCCACTTTTAGTCCCTAAAAGTCCCTCCTGTTTGGTTTAGATGGGACTGAAAGGGACTTTTTTTAGTTCCTACACCAAAAAGTCCCTGTAAACAAACACCATCTAATAATGCCGCTGGAAAATTGATGCAATGCCACAGTTGAAAGCAAATTACATGTTTAACGAATTTTATTGTTAATATAATCTCTCTACTAATATGAATCAATGCCACCATTTGAGAAATGCTATTGTTTTGCTTTATTTCCCAATTAGATAAGTTAGATGCTTCCTTTTGTTGGGTTCTGTGTCATCCACCGTTATTGACCACTTGTTGTTTCCTTTGCACCTCTGTGTAAATAGGATTATCTACTTCACCTCATTGCTATTGTGACCTTTTGTTGCACTGCACAAAACACTTTTGTTTTAAGAGTGTTTTGTGCAGTTCAACCAAAATGTCACACCGACAACATTGCTTGATCTTAGTGGAACTGCACAAGAGGAGATCTTACTTCCTATCCGTGTTGGCAAATTTGGTTCAGATCTTCTTCTTGTGAGTTGTTTGAATTCCGCGTCATGGGAGGTTAGTACTAGCCTTCTTTCACATGATTGTGAAGTGTGCTTTCATATGTTGTGCTACTTGTACGGTAATGTTGCTTGATTTTAGTGAAATGCACAAATGGAGACAAGACTTCCAATCTGTATGTGCATCGTAATATCCCATTGAGGTAAGATAAGGATATTGCACAACTTTTGGCCTGTATTTTGCCACATTCATTAGAAAATTAATGTCGTTGTTTAGTGCTATACTTGTGCTCCTTAATTGACATGCCAAATCTTACATTAAAGGCGAAGCTTGTCTGTTATTGAACCAAGTGATTAAGGGGAAGCACAAGCGGAACAAAAACAAAAATCAACTCCCGGTGTTGTAATGAAGCACTGGAACTGTGATGACACAAGTAATGATATAGTTTTGCATCTTAATTTATTGCTATGGCTGGAACGAGCAATTGTTTTGCCACTGATTTGATGCCACTCTTAATGTAATATGTAATTATCTCTACTTGTGTTAACAGGGATCTTCTTTGAAGATACCATATATTTTCGTGGAACTGCACAAGAAGATGTTGGAAACATTAAACTAATCGAGGAGTATATAGTAAGCATGGCAACCATAGTAGATAACAACAGATGGTTCTAGAGAAGTGCTTGATCTATATGCTCTACACAATAAGCCTCCTGAGAAAGGTTGTTACTCGCCCACGGATTTCATCCATATGGTTGAGCTTTGTCATCTCTATTGGTGGTGTGCTACTGTTTAGATACTGTCATGAGAAAGTGGTATTGTCCTTGAGAAGCGCTTCATCTGTCTTGTTTAAAATATTTCCTTTCCTTTTTTTCGAGCAAACAGGGATGCTAGCATTTAGTTGTCCTCTTGTCTTTGCACAACAGGATCATCCTCCTCTGAAGAAGAATATGGAGTACGTGAAGTGACTAGTTCCGATTATGCCAGGATGAAGAAGCCCTGTCTATCTTCTCATCAGAAGGAGCAGTTGAAGGATGGTTACATTACTCCGCACAAGACCAAACTAACTTCAGCTCAGAGGGACTAACAGATCTCCATCTTTTTTGCTATGATGCACAAGTACAATGTTATTCTAGGATTCTTTCCGGTGAGTTCCATTTTTTTGAAGTGTGCTCTACCTGGACCATGTAGGTGCCTATTTAAACTATCAATTCATAGTACAGTTTGCTTTATACTAATCACTTATTTTGTATTTGTGCAAACAGGGGTGCTCAACTTGATTTCAATGGGAACTGCACAAAATGTTCATGAATACATTGAATCATTCATTTCCACCACAAGAAAGGAGGTGCCGATATGTTCAAGGCGTTACAACATATAAAGGCGAAATCATACAAGCTACACATGAATTTGGTTGATTTTGGTGGAACTGCACAAAAAGAACAACTGGTTTATTTAGCACGAGGTGCCATGTTAATGTCCAAACTGATGGCAAACCCTGCCCATTCCACAATTGTAGGCATTTGATATTTTGGAATGGGAAAACCTTGTTAAAGTTTGCTCATTGATGTACGCAAAACAACACGCATTTGACATTTTGGAATGGGACAACCTTGTCAAATTTTGCTCATTGATGTTAGCAAGAAGACATGCGTTTGATATTTTCAAATGGGACGCGCTTTGCTGTCAGCAGCATCGATTGATTTTTCTTTATTGTTTAGTTGTGAAGTAAATATTGCCTCTGACATGTGAATCGCTTAGATGCATAATCATCGATTGTTTTGAATGTTCTCTATGAATTTCCAGGCCTATGTGTTTGATTGCAATGTACAGGAACGCTAAAAAGCAACTCAAACTCTTTGTACTCCCTCTATTCCTTTTTACTTCGCATATTAGATTTCTTTCAAGTCAGTTGATTTTTACATTGTGAATGTTCATACTTTTTTCTAAAAGATTGGTCAAAGTAGAGATACTTTGACTGCAGACAAAACTTGTATACAGAGTAAAAAAGGACCGGACGGAATACACGTGAAACTGCTGCAAATGAGGTGATCACCCTGGGAGTAATCCTAGTACGTATTGTTTTGCATGTTCATCCAATGCCAGTGATACAAGAATTTAAACTAATCGAATTTCATATAAACATACAAGCTCGGATTTCATATAAACATGCCAGATTTCATACAATGCCAGTGAAACTGCTGCAAATGAGGTGATCACCCTGGCAGACAAAATTCATTCATACAAGCTCGGATTTTATATAAACATGCCAGATTTCATTCCATTTCATACATTCTTCAACTAAAAAGGGGTGCGCTGGAAGTATAAACTATTAACCGAATCTACCCACCTATGTTTGGCTGAGCCGAACATAAGCTTATTCTCCAGCGGACTGAGCTTCAGTGACTTAACTGCATGTGCAGTTGCATAACTGACATGTGGCCCAGATGCATGTTGGGCCCACGTGTCAGTGACCCAACTGCACCAGCAGTTAAGTAACTGACGTAGCATCCTTTTTCGACATAGCTCTCCGACTCCACGTCGCCGCGAAGAAGCTAATCGGCCGTCAATGGTCAACCCGCCTAGCTTGGCTTCAATCGGAGGGTAGTAGCGGTGGCCTTACTTGGACCCGAGCGGCAGCGACCTACCGTGTTGTACTCTTCCTCGTTTTCTATGTGGCACGGCCTCGTTGGCAGCGGGGCGGGGCCTCGACCGAGCCGGCGATTTCGTCTGTCTCTTTGCCGGCGGGGCGGTGCCTCGGCGGAGTGGGGAAAATCTTCCCCCTCGTTGCCGACAGGGTGGGGCCTCGGCTGAGCCGACGATGACCTCTGCCTCATTGTTGGCGGGGCGAGGCCTCGGCGGAGTAGGGCCTCGCCGAAGCGGGTGTGGTCCTCCGCCTCGGTGTCGGCGGAGCTGGCGGTGTCCTCTGCCTCATTGTTGGCGCCGCAGGGCCTCGGCGGAGTAGGGCCTCATCGACGCCAGCGGAGCGGGGACTCGTCTGAGCCAGCATTGTCCTCTGCCTCGTCCTCGGTCTGGCCAAACAGCGCCTCGCCCGCTTCATCGCCCTCTTTGTAGGCGGCCGCAGCCTCCGCCACCCGCATGCGGTACCACCAGCGCTCGAGGAGGCCCTCACAGGCGGAGCGGTATGATTCGAGCAGCGCCTCCTGCTCTGCCCGCTCCGCGGCGATTTGCTCCTCCGCCTGCAGGTGCTCCTGGAGGAGATGGTGGTTGTAGGCGGCGGCGGCCTGCACCTCCTGGAACTGCTCCTCACTCTTCTGCCTCACCGTGTCCATGTATTGGGCACGGGCCTCACCGATGGTCATGGTGCAATGCACCGGTGAGGATGGCACAGAGGAGGGGGTTGGCGCCGGATTGTCGACTACCATGTTATCCATTGGGACGCCGTCGTCCTCTGGCTGCCTACCGGCCAGCCAGTCGGCAGCAATGGCTGCCATCTCCTTGTGGTCTGTCGTCCTCCCATCTCGAAGAGCGCTGGAGCGTGAGGAAGCCATGGTGGGCAGTAGTGGTGTGGACAGGAGAAAGGGAACGGAGGCGGATGACTGCGGCTATGGCCAGCGCAACAGTTTATATAGCAATGGTGGGCGGCGGAGGGACAGACGTGTGTCGCCGGAGTAGCCGCCTCGGCAACCGCGTATCATTAATGTGGGCGGCAGACGGACGGATGGACGGCATTTGTGTCGTTTCAAGGCGGAGCAATCCTTCCACCAGGAAGCGGGGCGGGCGGCGCTAACCATTTCGGGCGGAAAGCACGCGCGGGCGAGGGAGGCGGTCTGGGTGGGCCACGACAGTCAAACTCGTGCTTGGCAGCGGGTCGGTCCAGCAACCGGACATGCTGGCTCGCCAGCGAGCTCGCCGAGCTGAGCATCGACAATCAGACGATGGACATAGCTTCCAACCAGGAGCCGGCGCCACTGTCCAAGCCGGTTCATGTCGTGTTCACCATAGAGCAGGTGCGGCCGCACTTTGACGCCCTAATGTCGGAACAGCTACCAGCGCAGGAGGACCTATGCTGCAACCTCCGTCTCCTCAACGATCTCTGGTGAACAAGCGAACAACAATGCCGTCACGGACATGTGGCCCTATGATCCTAGCTTCCCGAATGAGCAGCGGGCGCTGTATCAGACCATCTGTAGGGCGCGCGAGGCCCTCTCCGTCATCCTTCGAGTTGTTGTGCTCGCCGTGGCGCCGCCGTCTCGCATTGTCAATGTAGTCAACGGGCATGAGGAATGAGGAGATGACTTTACTCGGAGAGGATGACAGTGGGGACCCACCAGGGCCATAGCCGCATGTACGCGAGTGCCTCCTTATTATATACAACTATAATATTTTTTGTTTCCTCCTAGTTTCCTGACATCACAGTCCACACCATTGTCAACCTATGTAGTCAATAAAAGAGATAATTGCACAAGGAGTGGCCGACAGCTAGGACCAAGCAGCTCGAGCAGTATTTGTGTTTTTGACGTGTGAGCACTGCAGAGTTTTTATTGAGCAATGTTTTCGTTGTTATTCAGAGGAGAGCAGGGTATTAACTGGATGGGCTATGGACCGTCTAGCCTACGCCAGATATCCAGCCCTGATATTAATTTTTTTCAAGCTGAAAATGTGTAGCCCAGCTATACCTTTTTTTAGGAATACCGAGGCAAGGTCAACTTGTTATTCTCCGCCCCGCTGGGCTGCAAATCTTTCCAAGGAGGGATGCATTAGGATTAACAAGAAAATGGGCTTTAAGAAATAATAAATGGGATGTCATTATAAAAACTGGGCAGTAACTAAAAAATGCACCAAACACGTAATTACTTCATAATTTTTTTTGGATTTTGAATTTTTTTTATTTCATTAATTCTTGCGCGCGCAATGTTTCGTTAGAATTTTTACGTAATACAAATTTATATTAAATTGTATTTAATCTGACTAGAAATTTTGGGATAAAAATATTTTGGATCCCATCAAAATGTGGGAAATTTTTTTGAATTATGTTTTGAATAGTTGGTTGAAATTATTAATCATTGTCCTAGCTAGAAAATGGGATGTACTTTTAACAAACTGTAAACGGGCTGTAGTAAATTCCATTGGAATTCAAAAATGGGCTGTACATTCTTGCAAATCACAAATGGGCTATAAGTTCTCTGCCGCACAGTTGTGGGCCTACTAAGTTGACGCGTCCCCTAAAAAAGTAATTTGACGTGTATGCAAGGCTTTGTCAACTTGTAGTCAACACACGGTTCCAGCAGCAGTGGCCGTTGGATGTCCATCCAACGGATGTCGTGCCTCTTCTTCAATCTCAGATATTCTAGCTTCAGCCGTCGAAAAAAGATTCCTTCCCCTGACATCAGGGGCGCACCATTTTGGAGGCTGACTTGTGGGCCTACTAAGTTCACGCGTAACAAAGGCTTTGTCAACTTAGTCAATATAAACGATTCTAGCCGCAGAGACCGTATGATGTCCATCCAACGGCCGTAGTGCTTCTTCAACCTTTGGTCTTCTTGCTCTAGCCGCCCAAACCAGCGCTAGTGGGACTGCCTGCTCCCGCCTCCTGTGGCTGGTTGTGCTGCCGCACAGGCCACACCGCCCCACCCTACTCCATTGCTGGCCAGGCCATTCCTCTACTCACCCACACCTCCTGTTATTTTTCGGCAACGGCAGCCGGACCAGTAAACCCTCGTACTCCCCACTGCATGGGCAACCACTGCCAAGTCTTCCCCGACTCCGTGTCATTCCTTCCTGGTGCTCTCGGCGCGCCGTGGTCAACGTGATCAACAAACGACATCCATCGGACATGGACTGTACGTGCAGAGGATGACAGCTGGGTCCATGGCCGCACACAAGGAAATGCCTCCTTATTACACGCAAAATAATGATTCCTCCACCTGACAGCATGTGTCGGCGTTCTGGGAACGGGGGTCCCCAGACTGGCCTGCCTGCGGCCCATGGCGTGGCTATGCTGCGGGCCGTACGGCCCATCTTCATCAACAAGGCATCCAAGACCTTCGCGAGGGTCCAAGCCTCACGAGGCGGACGACGCAAAGCCTCCTCTGCAGTGGCCTAGCCAGGCAGGCTCGCGAGGAGCGGAGATATCAAGGCGGGGCAAACCTCACGAGGAACTCGTGACGTGAGCCATGACGAACGGCGCCAGGCGGGTGCGAGGCGGGCGCCGGTGCGTGCAGAGTCCTCATTTCCTCTTTGGTGCTAAGGAGGCAAGCACAGACGAAGAGTACCGAGGCAACATGCAAAGGTTGCCATATTGGTGCAACAAGACCGAGACCAGGAGGACGGCAAGGCGGAGGTCATCGTGGAGCCCAAGACGGCGTCACCCCAGGGCTTTTCGCAGGCGAAGACCGCTTTTGTCAAGATAGCTTGTACTAGCTGTCCCCCTTCAAATTTGCCCGCCGTTGTTGGCTCCCTTCCCGCTCAACATTTGGGAAGAGGACCAGGGCAACTATAAATAGGCCTAGCCACTACAATGGTGAGAGAGAGAGAAAACTGAGAGATGACTCGAGCAGAGCAAGAAGCCAGAACTCGCACAAGAACACCTCAACCTTAGGAGGCTGTTCTTCCTTTGTACTATTCATCATCAGCCCAAGAGGCAATCCATCCACCACCACACTGGAGTAGGTATTACACCACAACGGTGGCCCGAGCTAGTATAAACCTCGTGTCTCTCTCTGTGTTGTGCGTTCATCGAGTTCGTCCGCAAGATCTTAGCGAGCTTGAGCGTAGATCGGTAGGAGGGAAAGACTTCACGCGCATCCCAGTATTCAAACCTTAAGGGTCTGCCGGAACCCCACATCCGACATTTGGCGCGCCAGGTAGGGGTGCGCCGTGGTTTCCCTTCCATTGGTTCGTTGCTCCTTCGCTCCATCGTTTCCATGGCGGACGCTCGCCGTGCTCGAGCTGAGCGTCGGGCTGCCCTCTCCGCCCGCGTCGCTCAGACGGCACCTGTAGGCGGGCCACCTCGTCGTTCTTCATCTCCCGTCGGCAACGCCGCCACAGGCCCGGCGGGGAACGAGCAGTAGGTGTCCTCGCTGCACCCCTCGGTGCGGCAGGACGGTTGCACCGCTACTCCATCGCTCACCCCTGCTGGATCTTCGTCCCGCGCACACCGCGCTCCCATGGAGGCACGAGCCGCGCTCATCGCGGCGAACGAGCTCCTCCGCTACTTCCCTGTCGACGACGTCTACGAGGAGTGGCTCGACCGCGTCGCCGAGCTCGTCCGCGCCGCAGGGGGCTCTCCAGCACCATCCAACTCTCTGCCTCCCCCTCAACCGGCCACGGGCGACGGGGCTCATGGCGCACCTCCACCACGTCACCCCCAAGACGGTGCCTTGGCACCAAGGCGCGCACCTTCGCGGTGTGATCCACCGCGCCCGGCGCACGCGCGCGAAGAAAGAAGCTGCCAAGAAATCCCTCGGCCACAAGAAGCTGCACCCGCGCTCCCCGCGCTACCTCGTCAAGACCGCGCACCACCTACAGCGGCGCAGCGCGAACCCCGTCAAGACCAAGCTCCACCCCCGAAGCGGGCCCCGGCAACCACAGCCGGCTGCCGCGCCTTCACCCCCGAGCTGTGTAGCGTCGCCTGGCCAGGCAAGTTCCAGCCGGACATGCCTCCTTGCTACGACGACATCGCGGACCCCGCGGAGTTCCTGCAGCTCTACGAACTGAGCATCGAAGCGGCCAACGGCGACGAAAAAGTCATGGCGAACTGGTTCCCCTTGGCTCTCAAGGACGGGGCCCGCTCTTGGCTCCTGAACCTGCAGCACAACTTGATCTCCTCCTGGGACGAGATGCACGACCGCTTCATCGCCAACTTCCAGGGCACTCGCGATCGTCCTCCGGTCGCGGGTGACCTGCGCCGCATCAAGAAACAGCCAGGAGAAACCCTCAAGAAGTACATCCAGCGCTTCAACAACACCCGCCTCAAGATCCCCAAGGTCACAGACAAGGCCATCATCTCCGCGTTCTCCGACGGTGTCCGCGACGTCAAGATGAAGGAAGAGCTGGCTATCCATGAGGAGCTCTGCACTTTTCAAGAGCTGTTCAACTTGGCGACCAAGTGCGCAAGAGCTGAGGAGGGGCGTCTCTCTCTCCTCGAACTACCAGCTGCGGCAGCGGAGGAGAAGAAGGCGGCCAAGGACGTGAAGCGCAAGGAGGCAGTGGTGCTCGCAGCGGAGCCCGACACCAAGAGAGGCAGAGATCAGCCTGAGTCGTCCAAGAACAATCGGCCGTTCTGCGCCTTCCACAACCTGAACACCCACAACACTAGTGATTGCCAAGAGCTCAGAGCCATACGAGAAGGACGCTACAGTCGACGCCCCAAGCGCAACGACCGGGGCTACGGCCGTGGAGGAGGACGTGGAGGTGGACGCTGGGAAGACCGTGGCCCGCACCAGGAGTGGCGTGACCGGCCTCGTGAGGACCGCTGGCAGGACCAACCTCGCGAGGGCGCTTGGAGAGACCCGCCTCGCGAGGACCGCCCCCAGGGCAATGCCGGTCTTCCCCTGCTGCCGCCACCAAGGAGGAACGACGACCACCACCAGGACGAGGGGGATGGGGGCTTCCAGGAACCACGTGCGATCGCTTGCATCTTGGGCGGTGCACAAGCCCCAGCCTCTCAGTGCATCTTCAAACTGTTCCCTCGTGAGGTGAACGCTGCGCTCCCCAAGCTCGAGGCCACGCGCCCACTCAGGTGGTCCCAGTGTGCCATCACCTTCAACTCGGCAGACCAGCTCAAGTGCGCGGCCACTGCAGGCGCACTCCCTATGCTATGCTCCCCATTCATCAGCAACGTGCAAGTCACCAAGACTCTCATCGACGGCGGCGTAGGGCTCAACGTCCTGTCCGTCGACACGTTCGACAACCTTCAAGTGCCCTATGAGCAGGTCCAGCAAACCAAGCCTTTCTCGGGAGTGACCGATGGTTCCACCTCACCGATAGGGCAAGTCCGCCTGCCCGTCACCTTCGGCAAGCGCGACAACTACCGCATCGACCTCATCGACTTCGACATCGCACACATCCGCCTGTTGTACAACGCCATCCTCGGATACCCAACCCTGGACAAGTTCATGGCAGTAATCCATCACGGCTACAACGTTCTCAAGATGCCAAGAAGTGGAGGAATCATCACGGTCCCGTGTGAGGAGAGGGATGCAGTGTGCTCTCTTGAGCGCGCCTTCCAGGCCGCAGCCATCGTCGACCCTGACAGCAGAAGTGAAGGCCCTCCGGAGAACATCCCCAAGAAAAAGTTGTCACGCCGCGCAGGACCCCAAGGAGATGACGCCGCGTCAGGAGCCTCGTTAGGGTCAGCACCCCTTCCAGGGGCGCCTCCCTCCATGGCATAGGAAGGCGCACCCGGTGCCCTCCTCGGGCAGGGCTCGGGGGCTCTCTTCCGAAGGGCCTCAGACCTTGCCAACCTCACGAGGGAGGCGCTTGGGCATCACTTGGAGGCGTGCTTCACGGTGCGTCCCCCTCAGGAGAGCATAGGGCAAGGACTGCCCACCACCCAGGAGTTCATCACCAAGACCACCCAAGAGTTGCAAGAAGCAAGAGCCATGCGCGACCACGGCCGCACACAGGGCGTAGCACCCCATCCGGGCGAGGATGACGGGCTGCGCCTCTGCGTCGATGTCTAAGGGCTCAACAGGGCCGCATCTCAGGAGCGCTTCTGGCCGTCACGTGCGGGCCGCTATGAGGGCCCACCACAAAGCTACGTTCGCATGCGCTTCGGCTTGCCGAGCGTGGCGTCGGCCCATCAGCGCAAACTTGCGGCAGCTCCTGGCATCTCAGGAGGCCAGGATCCGCGCCGTTCAGGAGGAGATGGAGATGCTCCTCAGGGAACCTCCCGAGCCCCCAGAGCCTCCCGAGGCTCAGGGTCCCGGTGGCTCGTGAGGAGTCATCCCTTCAACGCGTGGCTTCAGCTACATCAATTCTACTTCGTCTATAGAACCAGGTGAAATCTTCCAAGTTCGTTTAAGCTGGGAGCGCCCCTCGGGCTGCATCATTCCCAGGTCACGTGGGTCCGTCCCTGGGGCATGTATCCCCTTTTCTTAAGTCTTTAGCTTACCTTGCTGGGAGCGCCCCTCGGGCTGCATCATCCCCAAGCCGCACGGGCCAGACCAAGTGGCATGTATCTTCCTGCATTTATCTAAGTCAATCTGCCCTTTATGCCTAACCTGCAAACGGTTATCGCCTGCTCGATTGCCTCCCACCGCGGGCCTGTTCACCCTATGCAATCCGCTTGCACGTTAAAAGGGGGCTCCTGAGCATCGCGACTCAGGATCTCCTACTGGCTCTCCAGCCCACACCCCCTGGCCTTGACCACGGCATCGCAACCTGGCATACCAGCGGCGGCTGAGCTCGCTCGAGGGCCGGGACCTGAGGACGTAGAGTGCTTGCATCTAACCGCCTTGCAGGAACATACAGTCACCAAGACTCAAGACCAGGCACAACCCGCCTTGAGGTAGGGCCTTGTGAGTCCCGCACTGGCTCACGAGTGCCCAGATACACCTCGCAGCCCTGTCGTGCAAGCCACGTGACAGGGCGGGGCTGTACACGCCCTGGGGGCTCCTCCCGGAGGGGGGGCCCCATCCCACGCCCAAGTGGAAGCACCATGCTCCATGCTGGCTGACGACACTACCGAGGAGCGGGTATGCCCGTGCACAAGCTGAAGCACTATGCTCCACGCTGGTGACAAACAACTAAGGGCGACCACACGGTCGTGCCAACCTCAGGGAGCCCAGAGCTCAGCGCCCAGCCTTACCGCAACGCCTCCCCTCGGGAAAGCTGCGCATGGGGGCTGGGCATGGGTCACACCCAACCGCACGCCACCCAATCAGGTCCCTCGGACCTGGGCATCGCATGCCCCTCCCGAGGCCTCGGCGAGGGCAGGTACGTGATTGTTTGCACGTCAAGGGGAAATCCTGAGCATCGCGACTCAGGAGCCTAACTGGTCACGTAGCCCGTCACTGAAAGTGCGTTATATCGACTAAAGGGGGGTGAATAGGCGATTTTTATCAAAGTCTTCAAAACGTGAGAGTTATGAAGACAAACGGTGAAGATTATGCCTATTACTATGCAGCGGAAGTTAGATTACACTAGGCCAGCCATGGTCATGTATTCAATAGAGTGAAAGCGCAATGACAAACAGCTTCAGTGTAATAAGGATCAGGTAGGAAGAAGTTATGAAGCCGAACAGATCATACATTCATGTTGTGAAGACAAAAGATAAAGCTAGCATGAAATGGCTTCACAATGAATAACTGTAAGTGAAGGGAAGTGAAGATGAAACCAGTGACACGTTGAAGACAATGATTTGTTGGACCAGTTCCAGTTGCTGTGACAACTGTACGTCTGGTTGGAGCGGCTAGGTATTTAAACCAAAGGACACCCAGTCCCGGACACCCAGTCAAGAACACTTAGTCCAAGACACCCAGTCCTCACCGTTTTCTCCTTGAGCTAAGGTCACACAGACCTCGCCCAATCACTCTGGTAAGTCTTCAAGGTAGACTCCCAAACCTTCACAGACTTCGTTCACTGGCAATCCACAATTTCTCTTGGATGCTCTGAGCGCGACGCCTAACCGTCTGGAGGATGCACAGTCCTCAAGTGTAATAAGTCTTCAGATCACACAGACACGAAGACTTAAGTGATGCCCAATTTACTCTGGCTCTGGGTGGTTAGGGCTTTTCTCCTCACTGGGAATTTTTCTTTCAAAGGCTTCGAGGTGGGTTGCTCTCAAACGACAAAAGCCGTGCACTGAAATCTGAGCAGCCAACCGTTTATGGTTGTGGGGGGTGGACTATTTATAGCCACTTGGCAATCCGACCTGATCTGTCCGAAATGACCCTGGGTCACTAAGGAACTGACACGTGTACCAACGGTCGAATTTTGAACTCACACGGCAACTTTACTTGGGCTGCAAGTAAAGCTGACTTGTCTGACTCTGGACAAGATTTTCTCTCAAAGTCTTCGCTTGAAGACATAGGATTTGAATTAGGCATCACTTCAGTCATTCTGACTGGTTCTCTTGGACCCCACTTAACAGTACGGTGATTCCTATGACACAACATAAATGAAATAAAACTACGAAGGTTCTAAGTCTTCGAGTTCCATAAGCTTCACAGGGAGTCTTCTCATGTCATTGTCTTCAATATGAATATCTTCATAAACCACCATTGTCTTCAATGTCTTCGTACATTTTTAGGGGTCATCTCTGGTAATAAAACCGAATCAATGAGGGACTTCTACCTGTGTTTTCCTGCAATTCTCACAAACACGTTAGTCCCTCAACTAGGTTTGTCGTCAATACTCCAAAACCAACTAGGGGTGGCACTAGATGCACTTACAATCTCCCCCTTTTTGGTGATTGATGACAAACTAGTTGAAGTTTTCAACGGGGAATAATATGTGAAATTGTAAAGGATTGTCTTCATAAGTTGCAAGGGCTCCCCCTGAAGATGTGCATATAAGTAATTTGCCTTTTGAATGCAAATGCACATGGCAGGTTGTACTTGTGGAGATCCACTTCAACTTATGATGACAATCCACTATGCATGTGAAAGTATATGAAGATAATGACATGCATAATGGAAAATGGACGTCTGCAGTAAGAGATGAGTGCGGAATTTATCGTCGCACATGCGGAATTTATCTTCGCATAACGGAGTGACAAACAGGTAGCAGACGGCCATCAAGGCTAAGTGTTACAACTCAAAGAAGCAAATGTAGCAAAAACGGGAGTTGTAAGCACGAAGCAAAATGTAGCAAAATATGAAGGCACCCGCCCATAGTGACCCGCTTGAAGACTATAAACATCATATGCTTCTCCCCCTTTTGTCAGGATGACCAAAAGGTTTGAAGACATAGAGGTTTCTACGCGTTCCCAGGCGCAGCAGGGTCGGTGGAGTTGTTTGGCGGCGGTGCAGAACTTCTTGCATGATGCTTTTCATCTGCCTCTTGAGCCAGTCGTGATGCCTATCTTGCTTTTGGTGAAGAGCCACAAGAAGCTCTCTGTCATTGAGTACACGAGCGCGCTTCTTGGGTCTCTTGGCAGCTGTGCTGTTGGTGGCTTCAGTTGATGCAGGGGCACGTGTGGTGCCAGCCATTGGATACATTCGGGAGAGGGCTTCAACACCTTCAATATTTTGAGTGAAGCTCTGGTGTTCTGCATTCTGAAGACTTAGTGGTTGCTTGGCCGGCTCTGGATATATTGCTTCAGCAGATGTGTCCACATCTGGCAAAAATATCCTATGATTGCGGGCTGAGGGTTGATAGGAGATTGCAGAGTGAAGCTTGATCAGCCTCATAACCCAAGGAGCGTAAAATTTTAATCCAAATAGTTCTGAAGCAGACGCTGCAAATTGACGGATGAAGAGATCCTGTGTATTGAAGCATTTGCCGTGAAGAATGCAGAAGATGAGAGTCTTCATTGCACCATCAATCGTTGCATATCGAGAGTGTCCCTTGACTGGCCAGAGAGTCCGCCTTATGATGTGATATATTGTTCTGGGCAGGTACTCTAAGTCTTCAACGAAGAACTTAGTTGGATAGGGTGCATTTGGAGGAAATGGCTTCATCATTGAGAGCATCTGACTCATATCTGGCTCAGGACGCTGAAATATGCTCTCAATTGCTTCAGCATGGAGTTGGCACCCTTCTTCAAAGAATTCGCCAGGAGTGGGAAGGCCGGTAAGCTCAATTAGGTCGAAAGCATTGGCTTCATGATGGATATTGCCTGTCATCCACTCCAGGATCCATGTCTTCGGGTCTCTGTTATAGCCTTTGATATGCAAAGTGGCATAGAACTGGAGCAGAAGCTCTTCGTTCCAGTGCTCTTCGTCAGTGATAAATGGCAGCAAACCCACTTGCTTGAAGCAATCCAGTGCTTCTTCCAGACCAGGCAGACCTGCAACAGCTTCAACCTCAAGGCACTTGTGAGGAAAGATGCGGCCTTGTTTGTAGAGGATGCACGAATAATAGCTGCGCTGTTGATGGCTCCAGAACCTATCTGATACAATTCGTTCCCTTGAATAAGGGTTCTTGGAGTGGTCGAAAAACGTGTTATCTGCCCTGAAGCCGTTGATGTTGAAGGAACCAGGAGCTGATGCAGGACCTGGGAACCTTGGTAGTCGTGGGATCGGCTTCTGGACCTGGGGCCTGTGCGCAATATGATAGTTGAATTGTGGTCCAGCAGCAGACTCAGGCACAGAATGTTCAGGAGCAGGAGCTTCGGTGTCTTCTGAAGCTGTTGTTGGGAAGGGCTCCACATTTGCTTCGTTGTTTGTGGCAGCCTCAACATTTTCAGCTTCAGGCACGTTCTCCTTGAGAACTGCTTCTTGTTGGTGCGGGGGAGTTGGAGCTTGTGGTATTTCAGCTTGCTCTTCGGCTGATGCAGCCGGAATGTTTTCAGCAGCCTGGGCCCTTGGCCCTCTGCGAAGCCTATGGAGTGTAGGCGCTGGTGAAGTTGCAGTGGGTTGGGGCTCATCTTCCTCCTGTGGGCGATCTGCCCACGATGCATTTTGTGTGATTGGCGTCAATGGACGACCAATACTGATCTGTTCGCTTGTCTCAAGCTGAGGAAGGGCTGCATCACCTTGCACATTGTCTTGGGGACCAATGTCTTCAGCAGCATTGGGGTTGGCTGCTGGAATGTCTTCAGCGTGCGGAGCCTCTATGTAAGCAGGCTCATGCACTGTCAACTGACGATCTGCGTCAGGATAGCGGACGCAGAGTGGTTCAACTATCAGGGGCTCTGTGGGAGCAGCCCGGGATCTCTTGGTCTTGCGCTTCTTGATGATGGGTTCAGAAGGAGAGGCTTCAGAATGTTTTCTCTTCTTAGCTTCAGCCTCTGCAGTCCGTGTCTTCTTGTGCTGTGAGGCGGTTGATCGACTCTTTGGCTTCGAGCCAGTTGTTGCAGCGGGGAAGACAATCGGAGCATCAGGTTCTGACCTTGGCGCTTCAGGTTCGGGCACAGCCGCCTTCTTTTTCTTCTTCGCGGCCATCCTGGGGTCAATGCCGGGACGCCCAAGTGCCTTGCGCTTCTCTGCCTCATTGTAGGCCTGCACGCAGTGATCAGCCAAAGTCTTCATGCGTTCTCGCGAGCCTTGAGCTTCAGCACGTGTCTTCAGGAAGCTCTCTTTCAGCTCATGCAACATGGTTTTGAAGTTTTTCACTTCTTGCACACTGAGCTTGGCCACGTGCTTCTTGAACTGAGCCTTTTCATAATCAATTTTCTGCTTCAGTTCTACAATTCGCTGGGCTACTGCAAGTTCTGAAGCAATTGCACCTTGAAAGGCAATGCTGAGGCCTATGGGTAGCTGCAGATCATTGAAGCTTATGTCTGGTGTGTCAAACCATTCATCGATGAAGTTGTCGATGATGGCGACATCAAACAGAGGCAGATTGTTGAAGATTTCAGCCTCCTCCTTGCTCTTGATGAGCTGCTCAAGAGCATCATCTCCAAGATCTTCATCGCTTGAGAGATCAATGGCTTCGCAGCGCAGAATGTCAGCAGCTGTGAGTTCTTTGCCTGTGAGTGGCTGAGGCTTCTTGGCTTCTTGGGGCTTGGACACTCGTGATAAGCCTTCTGACTGCACACTGGCTTCAGGAGGTGCAGTTGCTAAAGGCTTCACTCTTGCGATCTTGGGAGAAGCGGCTGGCTTTGAAGCTTTTGGAGCTTTTGGCTTCTTCTGCTTTGGCTTCAGAGCAGCAGGGGCGTCATCTGACTCAGTATCTGCTGGAGGGTCATTCACAGCAGTCCCTTGGACTAGGATGCGAGTGATGAGGCCTGCAAGATTGGCATACGGCCCGATGATATTGGGATCGGCATTGCGTGTGCCATCTGCCCTTGGTGAGGAGGGACCAGGGTTGAAGTCAAGCCCAAATTTCTTCTTGTTTATCTTCGCTGACTGTTGTGCAAACTTAAAGTTGCGCTTGAAGAGATTATCATCGCGGCACCAGAGAAGTGATGAAGGATGTGCCTCAGCTGGCTGTGGTCCTCTCACCATGCATGGATAGAAGCCTTGAGAAATGGCTTCGTCTCTGGACGTGGGTACGAGATTTTTGTATAATACATCTCCCCACGGTCTCTTGATTGCGCACTTCTCCGCATATTCCTGAGTGACGAAGCGGTAGTGGAACCATTGCTCTGCCCAATATCTTCGAATCCATTGGATTCGTGTCTTGCGCTGACCATAGCTTTCTTCAGGATCAGTTTTGTACATCTCTGCCAATTCATCAGGCAGATCTTTGGGTGTTTCACCACGTCGCTGTCTGCCTCCCTTCCTTGCTGCTGTTTCTGAAGCCATGAATAACTTGGAAGGCTTCAAGATGTTCAAAGGCTTCAAAGGCTTCCTTTTGCAAGAACTGGCTTCAGGCGAGTTGATGTGATGCTGCAAGTACTCTGCAAATGAATGCAGACTATGAGAACCAAAGGATTCTCCCACGGACATGTACCACACTTGGAACTGCTAGACGAAGTGAGAGTTGAGGCCGAGCAGTTCGATCCTCCGTGCCCTAACTTGGCGACGGAAGACACCTACGGCGACGGCGAAGAGAGCGATGTCCGCTGTCGACGTGAAAACGGCGTCGGAGAGGTTGCGGCAGTGAAGCGCTTCGTCGCCGGCGTCGTCGAGTGCTAGCGGTGGCGCTAGGGTTCGTGCGAGGGTGGAGGAAGGAGATAATGACCGCGGTAAGTGTGAAGTTATAGACTCAAAGGCGACACTGTGCTATTACCCAGGTGCCCCTGGCGGTTCACATTTGGGGCACGCGTGGCCAGTTAGAGGAAGGTTGGGATTTGTTCCACGTCCCACGCACGCCTAAATTGTCGGACGGTCGTTCCTGCTTCTCCGGATTTTATGTGGAGGAATGAGCATTAAAAATGGACTTTTATGGTTGTCTCAATGTCTTCGGCTGACAAGGACACAGTGAAGACATTCGACAGTTTCAACAGAATGCATATGACTTGGAGAGATAGAGTTTGAGATAGAAAGCATAGAGAGGTTAGGGTCCGATCACATTCACTTAGTTCAAAAAGATTCAACCAAGAAGACATAGCTATAAGTGAATACTGTAGAGGACAGAACATCAGTACATATGTATCCATATAATCAATGCGGTGAAGATAATCATGAAGACATATTGAGAATGAAGCCAAACCAAATGTGAAGACAGTGTGAGGTAACGCCATGAGTGAAATACTTCAAAATAGAACGTTTGGTGGTGGCGTTACCCACCGTATAGGAAGTATTAGACCCAGACACGGTGCACAATTATCGTGGCGCTCCGAAGTCAAATTCCACATTAATGTATTCACACTTAGAATGTATGTCTTCATTGATTGAAGATATAAGCTACTTCGTGTGTTGCACATCTAAGTCATCAATATGCATAAGTGTTAGGATGTGTGCCTGATCACAGGACATTTGAGGATTCCAAGATATTTAGCTCACACCGTAACTTGCAAAATCTCTTCTCATCCAAGGGCTTGGTGAAGATATCTGCCAATTGCTCTTCAGTATTGACGTGTATGATATCAATGTCTTCCTTCACAACATGATCTCTGAGAAAGTGATGACGAATTTCAATGTGTTTTGTCTTCGAGTGCTGAACTGGTTGTTGGCAATCTTGATGGCGCTTTCGTTGTCGCAGTAAAGTGGCACTTGCTTCAGATGAATGCCATAATCCTTGAGTGTTTGCTTCATCCACAAAAGCTGAGCGCAGCAAGATCCAGCAGCAATGTATTCAGATTCAGCAGTGGAGAGAGATACACAGTTCTGCTTCTTTGAAGACCAACATACAAGTGATCGTCCCAGAAAATGACATGTGTCTGATGTAGATTTGCGATCAACTTTGTCACCAGCATAATCAGCATCCGAAAATCCAACCAGATCAAACTCTGAGCCCTTTGGATACCATAATCCTAGAGTTGGGGTGTGAGCCAAATATCGAAGAATTCGCTTCACAGCTAAGTGATGCGACTCCTTTGGTGCCGCTTGAAATCGAGCACACATGCAAACACTAAGCATGATATCTGGCCTAGATGCACATAAATAAAGCAAAGACCCAATCATGGAGCGGTATACCTTTTGATCGAACTCTTTACCATTGTCGTCGGGACCCAGATGATGCTTGGCTGGCATTGGTGTTGTGAAGCCTTTGCAGTCTTGCATACCGAACTTCTTCAGGCACTCTTTAAGATATTTCTCTTGAGATATGAAGATGCCGTTGCGTTGTTGCCGTATTTGAAGACCGAGAAAGAACTTCAGCTCCCCCATCATGGACATCTGATATTGCTCTTGCATCATGTATCCAAACTCTTCACTATACTTCTGATTGGTGCAGCCGAAGATAATGACATCCACATATATTTGGCACACAAACAGTTCACCATCATATGTCTTCGTGAAAAGAGTGGGATCCAGGGAACCAGGTATGAAGCCTTTTCTTTTCAGAAAGTACTTGAGTGTATCATACCAGGCCTAGGGGCTTGTTTGAGGCCATACAGTGCCTTGTTGAGCTTGTATACCATATCAGGATGTTTTGGATTTTCAAAGCCAGGTGGTTGTGCAACATACACTTCTTCTTCAATCTTGCCATTGAGAAAGGCACTTTTCACATCCATCTGATAGAGAAGTATGTTATGATGATTTGCATAGGCCAGCAGTATGCGTATGGCTTCAAGCCTAGCCACAGGAGCAAATGTTTCATCGAAGTCAATGCCCTCCACTTGAGTATATCCTTGAGCAACTAGACGAGCTTTGTTTCTGACAACTTGACCATGCTCATCTTGCTTGTTGCGGTATATCCATTTGGTGCCTATTATGTTGTGCTTCCGTGGATCAGGACGCTTAACCAGTTCCCATACATTATTCAGCTCAAACTGTTGAAGCTCTTCTTGCATAGCTTGAATCCATTCAGGTTCCATGAAGGCTTCTTCAACTTTCTTGGGTTCTGATATTGAGACGAATGCGAAATGCCCACAGAAGTTTGTTAGCTGAGTTGCCCTTGAATGAGTGAGTGGACCAGGTGCATTAATGTTGTCCAGTATTTTGTCAATTTGTACTTCATTTGCAACACGAGGGTGTGTGGGGCGAAGACTTTGCTCTTGCTGATCTATGTGGTCATTTGAAGGTATATCTTCAGGCTGAGCATTGTCTTCATGTGGATCAGGTGCTGAGATGATAAGTTCTTCTTCAGGTTGAGCTTCAGAAGGTACAATTTCTCCAGTTCCCATAAGCTTGATTGATTCATTTGCTGGAACTTCATCTAGCACATTTGGCAATTGCTCTCTTTGTGATCCATTGGTTTCATCAAACCGCACATCTACTGTTTCAACCACTTTGTAGTGGAAGAGATTGAAGACTCTGTAGGAGTGCGAATCCTTTCCATATCCAAGCATGAAGCCCTCATGTGCTTTTGGTGCAAACTTTGAGGTGTGGTGTGGGTCCTTGATCCAGCATTTTGCGCCAAATACTCTGAAGTAACTGACATTTGGCTTCTTGCCAGTTAGGAGTTCATAAGATGTCTTGTTCAGGAGCTTGTGAAGATAAACACGATTGATTGTATGGCATGCAGTATCAATGGCTTCAGTCCAGAATTTTCTTGGAGTCTTGTATTCATCTAGCATTGTTCTGGCCATCTCAATGAGTGTTCTGTTCTTGCGTTTGACGACGCCATTCTGCTGTGGCGTGTATGGAGCTGAGAATTCATGTGTGATGCCCAAGGTGTCCAGATATGTATCAAGACCAGTGTTTTTGAATTCAGTGCCATTGTCACTTCTGATGTGCTTTATCTTGGCGCCAAAATTGTTCATAGCTCGATTTGCGAAGCGTCTGAAGACATCCTGCACTTCAGTCTTGTAAAGGATTATGTGCACCCAAGTATATCTAGAATAATCATCAACAATTACGAAGCCATAGAGGCATGCAGAAGTAGTAAAAGTTGAGTAGTGAGTGGGACCGAAAAGATCCATGTGAAGCAGTTCGAAGGGTTGAGTAGTGGTCATGATTGTCTTCGAAGGATGTTTTGCTCTTGTCATCTTCCCTGCTTCACAGGCACCGCATAAGTGATCTTTCTTGAACTTGACGCCTCCGATGCCTATGACGTGCTTTTTCTTCGCAAGGGTGTGGAGGTTCCTCATGCCAGCATGCCCAAGCCTTCGATGCCAAAGCCAGCATTCTGAAGCTTTTCCAAGAAGACATACTGCAAGTTGTGGTCCTGCTGAGAAATCTACCACATACAAATCACCTTTCCTATACCCTTCAAAGACTAGAGATTTGTCAGATTCCATTAGCACCAGGCAGCGATATTTGCCAAACATTACAATCATATTCAAATCGCAAAGCATTGAGACAGACATTAAGTTGAAGCCAAGGGATTCAACAAGCATGACTTTATCCATGTGTTGATCCTTTGAGATTGCAACTCTACCTAGACCCAATACCTTACTTTTACCAGTGTCAGCGAATGTAATGTGGCTCTTGTCGGATGGACGTAAAGTTGAGTCCATAAGAAGGCTTCTTCTGCCAGTCATGTGATTTGTACACCCACTGTCAATAATCCATTCTGAAGACTTTGAAGTCGCTGGTATCGTACCCTACAGTGCAGTTAGGGGATAGGCTTCACGAAGAGTGTTGTGAAGCATAAACATTTGACGAACCAGTGGGTTTTGAAAACTTAGATCCAGATTAGGACTAATGGGGAGAGTAGCATGCGATTCAGGAACGAAATACATAATGATGCCATTTGGGCAGTTTATCTTGCACCCCACAAGATTTTTGTGGTCCCCAGCAATAGCATCAGAAGATTTTGTTTTTGTGCTGGAGACCTTACCCTGCAGAAGAAAGTTAAGCTTTCTTAACCACCCACATATTCAAGGGTAGCTTAGAAGCTATGAGTCTAAGAGTAGCATCTGAGAATTTTGGCTTTGAAGCCTTAGCAAACAGTCTAGCAGGGGGACAATAATACTCATAGGAATAAGCAGAATAATTTTTGGTCATGTGAACATGACGGTTCGATGAACCGCTCTCATATTCATATGCCTGAGTATGGTTTCCCTGCAAAACATTTGTGTTAGTGTGACTCAGGTGAGTCCTCTATCTGTATGAAGCCGTTGGACCGAGGTTTGTCTTCTTCAAGTGAGGTGTCATGAAGACATTCACAGGAAGATTTTCCAGACATGTTTTCGGAACCCAGATCTTCTTCATAGGCGGTCCATTCCTGCAGTTAGTACCAATGTACCTGGCAAACACTTCACCATTCTGATTCTTAAACAGTTTATAGTTTGCATCAAAGGATTCATCAATGATAATTGAGTTAGCACAAGTGAAGCCTAACAGATTGGATGGATCTACTGAGGATTCCTTTGCAGCAACCCATATGGTTTTGGGGTACTGCTCAGGTTTCCAGTAAGAGCCATCTGCATTAATTTTCCTCTCAAACCCAACACCCTCTTTCCAAGGGTTTCGGTTCAGAATCTGCTTCTTAAGGACATCACACAATGTTTGATGCCCTTTTAGACTTTTGTACATCCCTGTTTCAAGCAATGTCTTCAACCTAGCATTCTCATCAGCAATAGCAGTGGTATCCTCAGCAGAGGGGTTAGTTACCACATCAACAGTTGAAGATATTGAAACAGTAGTTGCAGTGGAACATTCAGCAACAGAAGCAGCATTATCACGCTCAATGCATTTAAGACATGGTGGTTCAAATCCTTCCTGAGCGGGACTGATCTGTTCAGCGCGAAGTGACTCGTTTTCCTTTTGAAGATCTTCATGAGCCACCCTTAATTTCTCAAGTTCTTGCTTCCTTTGAAGATAATCATAGGAAAGCTTTTCATGAGTTGTTGAGAGAGTATCATGACGATCTTCAAGTTCCTGATACTTAACGTGAAGGTTTTTTATGTCTTCAATTAAGGATTCAGATCGAGTCATTTCAGCACCCAACAGATCATCGCTTCTGTCTAACAATTTTTGAATATGTTCCATAGCTTTCTGTTGTTCAGTTGCAATTTTAGCAAGTGTTTTGTAGCTAGGTCTTGAATCACATTCAGAGTCATCGTCACTAGATGTTTCATAGCGAGTTGTGCGTGTGTTTACCTTGGCACCGCGTGCCATGAAGCAGTAGGTAGGAGTGCAGTCGTTCTTGTCATTTGCGTCGGTGTCGGTGATGCAGTCATTGTGTTCAGTATTGAAGATGGACTTGGCGACGTATGCTGTAGCTAGACTCGCAATGCCAGAATCAGACTCCTCCTCAGACTCCACCTCTGCCTCCTCAGATGCGGACTCCTCCTCTGAATCCATCTCCTTTCCAACAAACGCACGTGCCTTGCCAGATGAGCTCTTCTTGTGTGATGAAGACCTTGATGAAGTTTTGGAAGAAGACTTTGAGTATTTCTTCTTCTTCTTGTCGTCAGAATCATATTCCTTGCTCTTCTTCTTCCTTCTGTTCTCATTGTCCCACTGTGGACACTCAGAGATGAAGTGTCCAGTTTTCTTGCACTTGTGACATGTTTTCTTCTTGTAGTCATGAGCAGAAGCTTCATCATTCCTTGAGCTTGATCGTGAAGATTTCCTGAAGCCTTTC
Organism: Triticum urartu; assembly: GCF_003073215.2. Lineage (NCBI taxonomy): Eukaryota > Viridiplantae > Streptophyta > Magnoliopsida > Poales > Poaceae > Triticum > Triticum urartu. The sequence goes on along the minus strand of NC_053028.1, from coordinate 153,159,982 downwards.
TTCTTAGTGAATTTTTGGAACTTCTTCACTAGCATTGCAAGTTCTCTTCCAATGTCTTCAGGATCATCAGAACTGCAGTCAGATTCTTCTTCAGATGAGGAGACAGCTTTTGCCTTCAAGGCACGAGTTCGCCCATAGTTTGGACCTTAGATATCTCTTTTCTCAGAAAGCTGAAACTCATGTGTGTTGAGCCTCTCAAGTATGTCAGACGGATCGAGTGTCTTGAAATCAGGACGTTCTTGAATCATCAGGGCCAGGATGTCAAACGAACTATCAAGTGATCTCAGCAGCGTCTTGAGGATTTCATGTTTGGTGATCTCAGTGGCGCCGAGGGCTTGAAGCTCATTTGTGATGTCAGTGAGCCGGTCAAATGTGTGCTGGACATTCTCATTGTCATTTCGCTTGAAGCGGTTGAAGAGGTTGCGAAGAACACTGATTCTTTGATCTCTCTGGGTTGAGATGCCTTCATTGACCTTTGAGAGCCAGTCCCAGACTAGCTTGGATGTCTTCAAAGCACTCACACGGCCATACTGTCCTTTGGTCAGATGACCACATATGATATTCTTGGCAGTGGAGTCCAATTGAGTGAACTTCTTGACATCAGCAGCAGTGACACCTTCTCCAGCCTTGGGAACGCCGTTCTCGACGACATACCATAGGTCGATGTCAATGGCTTCAAGATGCATGCGCATCTTATTCTTCCAGTAGGGATATTCAGTTCCATCGAAGACGGGGCAAGCAGCGGAGACTTTGATTATCCCTACAGTCGACATAACTAAAACTCCAGGTGGTTAAACCGAATCACACAGAACAAGGGAGCACCTTGCTCTGATACCAATTGAAAGTGCGTTATATCGACTAAAGGGGGGGTGAATAGGCGATTTTTATGAAAGTCTTCAAAACGTGAGAGTTATGAAGACAAACGGTGAAGATTATGCCTATTACTATGCAGCGGAAGTTAGATTACACTAGGCCAGCCATGGTCATGTATTCAATAGAGTGAAAGCACAATGACAAACAGCTTCAGTGTAATAAGGATCAGGTAGGAAGAAGTTATGAAGCCGAATAGATCATACATTCATTTTGTGAAGACAAAAGATAAAGCTAGCATGCAATGGCTTCACAATGAATAACTGTAAGTGAAGGGAAGTGAAGATGAAACCAGTGACACGTTGAAGACAATGATTTGTTGGACCAGTTCCAGTTGCTGTGACAACTGTACGTCTAGTTGGAGCGGCTAGGTATTTAAACCAAAGGACACCCAGTCCCGGACACCCAGTCAAGAACACTTAGTCCAAGACACCAAGTCCTCACCGTTTTCTCCTTGAGCTAAGGTCACACAGGACCTCGCCCAATCACTCTGGTAAGTCTTCAAGGTAGACTCCCAAACCTTCACAGACTTCGTTCACTGGCAATCCACAATTTCTCTTGGATGCTCTGAGCGCGACGCCTAACCGTCTGGAGGATGCACAGTCCTCAAGTGTAATAAGTCTTCAGATCACACAGACACGAAGACTTAAGTGATGCCCAATTTACTCTGGCTTTGGGTGGTTAGGGCTTTTCTCCTCACTGGGAATTTTTCTTTCAAAGGCTTCGAGGTGGGTTGCTCTCAAACGACAAAAGCCGTGCACTGAAATCTGAGCAGCCAACTGTTTATGGTTGTGGGGGGTGGACTATTTATAGCCACTTGGCAATCCGACCGATCTGTCCGAAATGACCCTGGGTCACTGAAACTGACACGGTGTACAACGGTCGAATTTTGAACTCACACGGCAACTTTACTTGGGCTGCAAGTAAAGCTGACTTGTCTGACTCTGACCAGATTTTCTCTCAAAGTCTTCGCTTGAAGACATAGGATTTGAATTAGGCATCACTTCAGTCATTCTGACTGGTTCTCTTGGACCCCACTTAACAGTACGGTGATTCCTATGACACAACATAAATGAAATAAAACTACGAAGGTTCTAAGTCTTCGAGTTCCATAAGCTTCACAGGGAGTCTTCTCATGTCATTGTCTTCAATATGAATATCTTCATAAGCCACCATTGTCTTCAATGTCTTCGTACATTTTTAGGGGTCATCTCTGGTAATAAAACCGAATCAATGAGGGACTTCTACCTATGTTTTCCTGCAATTCTCACAAACACGTTAGTCCCTCAACTAGGTTTGTCGTCAATACTCCAAAACCAACTAGGGGTGGCACTAGATGCACTTACAGTCACTCCTTGGTCCGTCCTAGTCCCCGGTCGGTCCAATGGCGGTTGAGGTATGCGCGGGGCCGGTCTCTGCCGACATAGAACAATAATCTATCCCAGCGAACTCTCCCTATATGTTGTTTGCATGTCAAGGGGGACTCCTGAGCTTCGCGACTCAGGAGCCTAACTGGTCACGTAGCCCCTCACTCCTTGGTCCGTCCTGGTCTCCGATCGGCCCAATGGCGGTTGAGGTATGCGCGGGGCCGGGCTCTGTCGATGCAGAACGCAAAGCAAATAGGAAGGAAATCGCAAAATCTCGAAGCAAATATTACAAGCATATTGTCTTAACAATACCAAATAAAAGTTTAAACGCCTCCACGAGGCCGGCTACATGTCGCAGGAACGGAACAGGAGAAATGGCTGTGGGTCACCTCCAGGCGACGCCAACGCCTGCGGAAGGCGCTCACTCGTCATCGGCTTTGCCTTCACCACCAGCCGGAACGTCGACGATGCCGGACAGAGGAGCGGAGACAAAGCCATGAAACCTTCTCAGCAAGGCCCCCACTTGATCCCGCACGGCCGCGGCAGCTGCCTCGAATTGATCTTTAGCCACACGCTCTAGCAGCTTGTCAAGGCGAGCGTTGGGCTCGCGGAGGTGCAGATGGTTGAAGACCCGAGTCAGTGCAGTCGACGACCATTGGAGGTGTAGATGGACAGGACGCGAACTTCTGCCTCTGCCATTGGAGCGAGGCCGTCGACGACCTCCTCAAGCGCCTTCACCATGACTGGAAGCAGCTGGGCGGGGCCGTCCTCGTCGGTGTCCAGGGGCTTCTCCAGGCCGTGCTCGTAAAGCGTCTCCACCGCCTCGCGTGACCTCCTCTCGATATCGGTGAAGGCCACGCGATCTTCCGCCAGGACCCGTGCCTTGGTGTCAAGATCGGCCTCCCTCGCCCTCATCTTCTGCTCCAGCTCCTCCTACCGGCTGCGCTCGGCAGCCTGCTTCTTCCCCAGCTCCACCAGTTCAGCATCTCGGTTCTTAAGGGCTTCCTCCCGGGCCTTCATCTCCTCCTCCTTCTCCTTGCGGCAATGCACCTCTCCAGCGTGCTTGTCGCGCAGGCCCTGCAGATCGCCCTCCAGCTCTTGGTAGCGGTCACGGGCGGCCTTGGCGTCCTTCAACGCTGCCTCATGATCAGCTGCAGCGCTGGCGGCGCCCTGCTTGTCCCTCTCAGAAGCTGCAGCAGCTTGGCCCAGTGCCGCGCGAATTGCCAGGTCAGAGTGGAGCCAGCCAGAAGCTAGCTCCAGACGCCCGGCCACCAAGCGCGGGTCAGCGCTCAGGAGATCCGCCCGCAGCTGGGTCATCTCCGAAATGGCATGCTCCAAGGCAGCATCAAGAGCAGAAGGACCAGGAGGTGGAGGCGCGGTGGTAGGAGGAAGCGGCGGCATCACCAAGGCTTGGGAGACTGCGGGTGAGGGAGTCCTGGATTAGGGGGTGTCTGGATGGCCGGACTATACCTTCAGTCGGACTCCTGGACTATGAAGATACAAGATTGAAGACTCCGTCCCGTGTCCGGAAGGGACTTTCCTTGGCGTGGAAGGCAAGCTTGGCGATGAGGATATTTAGATCTCCTACCATTGTAACCGACTTTGTGTAACCCTAACCTTCTCCGGTGTCTATATAAACCGGAGGGTTTTAGTCCGTAGGACAACAGAATATACAACAATCATACCATAGGCTAGCTTCTAGGGTTTAGCCTCCTTGATCTCGTGGTAGATCTACTCTTGTACTACCCATATCATCAATATTAATCGAGTAGGACGTAGGGTTTTACCTCCATCAAGAGGGCCCGAACCTGGGTAAAACATTGTGTCCCTTGTCTCCTGTTACCATCCGCCTAGACGCACAGTCCGGGACCCCCTACCCGAGATCCGCCGGTTTTGACACCGACATTGGTGCTTTCATTGAGAGTTCCTCTGTGCCGTCGCGATCAGGAATGATGCCTCTTCCCGTCTTTAAAGACGGTGCCGTTGCTGGGGGAGCCTTGGCTGTCGGCCAAACTATCCGGCTAGGCGGTTTTCTTATGACCGCCTGTTCGGCTGTTGCGCCGACGATGACCTCTCGGGTTGTCAAAAGCAATCTTCACGTCAGCTCGGAACTCACCGAGCAGTTAGATCCAATGGAGCTCTCTTCTGTAAACGAGCTCTTGGATCGCATCGCCGCATTGGGGGTCACTACAGATTATGACTAGGTTGGGCTTAAACCCAATCTAAGAGAGATTAACTCTCCCCAAGTCACCCACCATGTTGCTGTGGTAGAGGCGCAGTGCGGTGACCCTTCATCTATCTTAAGGACTAGCTATGTCCGGATTCCCGATTCCTCCAAGATGGATACCCGCGGAGGGGAGGATGTAACTCAAGACCTGAACTTAGAATCAGGCAATGGGCTAGATTCATTGGACAACATCCAAGAACCCAAGCTTAAGAGTTCGGAAACTCCTTGGCCTCTGAGTCTCAGATTGGGTGAGGTTTCAGATTAATTACACCCACCCACCCGAACATAAGTGATCTATCCCACATCAGGCAAAAGCCCGAAGAAACAGTACATCATTACTGGGCCAGATTCCTCCTGGTTAAGAACAGGATAAAGGATTGCCGCGAGGAAGACGCAATCTCAATCTTTTGCAATAATTGCACGGACAAGGGAATCCTCAACGCCATAAGTCGCCGTGATATTACACATTTCGCTGACTTGGCGTCCATTGTACAAAAGTACTATGCGATGGAAAGCGCCTGGAAAACCAAAATAAAATTTTGGGACAATCCGGCCCTGAATAGAAACCTCGTCCGAAATAAAAGGGTGCATCATCGTCAGACACCCGGGTTAAACACCAAAAAACCAAAACCCTCTACAGGGCATGGAACCGTACTGGAAGGATGGCTTAATGGACCCTGTAAAATTCATAGTACAGAGGACGCCACACCAACTCACAACCTTAGAGCATGTTGGATACTCCAGCAGGTGGCCAAAATTGGCGAAGACCTCCTAATCCCGGAGGCCGCAGAAAACCACCCCAGGGATACTAGTACAGTCTTAACAGTCTTCAAGACTTTCGCATCAAATAATATGCGAAAAAGAACACTCCGCAGCCTTGCCAAAGTTTATCAAGTAGCAACAATAAACCCATGGAGTGATACGGCTATTACTTTTAATACCAATGACGAACCTAAATTCCGAACAGCCCGAGCACCAGCCGCATTGGTCCTCAGTCCAATTGTGGACGGCTTTCGCCTCACCAAGGTACTCATGGATGGAGGCAGCGGGTTGAACCTCATTTATGAGGAAACCCTTCAAAAATGGAAATAGACTGGAACCGCATCGAGCGAAGTAGCACAACCTTTAGAGGAATAATCCCCAGTCAGGAACCATGCTGTACAGGAAAAATCACATTAGATGTGGTGTTCGGCACGCCGGATAATTACAGGTCCGAAGAGGTCACGTTCCAGGTGGCCCCGTTCAGTAGCGGATACCATGCTCTGCTTGGGCGGGAAGCGTTTACAATCTTCCAAGCAATACCCCATTACGGGTACATGAAGCTCAAGATGCCCGGGCCGAACGGAATTATCACTCTCGCTAGTGATCCGGACATAGCACTCCGTGCCGAAAACAAGACAGCCGCATTGGCCCTCGAGGCACTATCCGAAGCCCTAGCGGCTGAGGAACTGACTGCGCTGCGCTCCACAGTAAACAGGGACGATGTGATATTCGACAAAAGATCCAAGTCCACCTCCTTTAAACCAGCGGACGAAATAGTCAAATTCCAGGTCCATCCAACGGACCCCAGTAAAATAGCTTCCATCGGGGGACGATTAAACCCTGATGTAGACGCCACACTGCGAGAATTCCAACGTGAAAATTGGGACATCTTCGCCTGGCATCCTTCAGACATGCCAGGAATCCCACGCAGGCTGGCCGAACATAGCTTAAATATCCTAAAAGGATTCAAACCTGTCAAATAAGCTCTTCGGCGTTTCTCCGAGCCTAAGAGACAGGCCATGGGAGAGGAGCTAGCCAAGCTATTGGAGGCCGGATTCATCAGGGATATAAAACATCCGGACTGGCTAGCAAACTTGGTGATGGTACCAAAGAAGGACAAATCCTGGCGCCTGTGCGTTGATTTTAAAGACCTTAAGAAGGCTTGCCCAAAGGATCCCTTCCCCCTCCCCCGCATCGATCAAATCATCGATGCTACTGCAGGACACGATTCATTGTGTTTCCTCGACGCATACTCCGGCTACCATCAAATCAAGATGGCCGAGTTAGACCAAGCCGCAACGGCATTCATCACACCATACGGCCCATTCTGCTTCAACACAATGCCCTTCGGGCTCAAAAATGCCGGCGCAACGTATCAGCGCATGATTCAGACATGTCTGGCAAACCAGATCGGCAAAACAGTGGAGGCATACATGGATGATGTGGTCGTAAAAACAAGACATGTCGAATCTCTAGTAGACGAACTGAGGCTTACATTTGATAACCTCCGAACATATGACATCAAGCTCAACCCGGAAAAATGCGTTTTCGGCGTTCCAGCCGGAAAGCTCTTGGGCTTCATTGTATCCGGTAGAGGAATTGAAGCGAATCCAGCCAAAATCCGAGCTTTGTCACAATTGGATATCCCAAAGGACCTCAAACAAATACAAAAATTAACCGGATGCGTGGCGGCTTTAAGCCGCTTCATCTCCCGCTTGGGAGAAAAGGCACTACCCCTCTACCGCCTCCTTCGGCGCACCGAACACTTCGAGTGGACGGATGCCGCCACGGCCGGAGTTGATGAAATAAAAGCCATATTAGCAACAAACCCACTCCTGGCCGCGCCAAACATCCGCGAACCAATGCTATTATACATTGCAGCAACCCATCAGGTTGTCAGCGCAGTGCTCGTCGTCGAGCGGGAAACGGACGGACACAAATTCCCCCTTCAAAAGCCGGTCTACTATGTGTCCACTGTCCTCACTCCATGCAAATCACGGTACCTGCATTATCAAAAGATTGCATACACGGTATTCATGGCATCCCGGAAGCTACGACACTACTTTCAAGAGTGTTCGATAACAGTAGCCTCCGAAGTACCACTCAATGATATTATAAACAACCGTGACGCAACGGGCCGAGTTGCAAAATGGGCCATCGAACTCCTCCCGTTCGACATAACTTATAAGCCACGGCGAGCTATTAAGTCGCAAGCTTTGGCCGACTTCGTCGCAGAATGGACGGAGGCCGAACTCCCTAAAGAGTACGGCACATATTCAAACTAGATCATGCATTTCGATGGCTCCAAAATGTTGGCCGGACTAGGGGCTGGCATCGTCTTGACGTCCCCCACAGGAGACACAGTTCAATATGTACTCCAGATTATGTACACAGACTCCAACAATGCAGCCGAATACGAGGCCCTTTTACATGGTCTCCGGATGGCAGTATCCATGGGCATTCAACACCTAGTGGTGCGCGGAGATTCGAACCTCGCGATATCCCAAATAAACGGAGACTTCGATGCCAAGGATCCAAAAATGGCAGCTTACCGCAACGCCCTCTTAAAAATGTCAGCTCGGTTCGAAGGGCTTGAGTTTCACCATATAGCCCGAGAACACAATCAGGCGGCAGATGTCCTGGCATGCATCGGCGCAAAACGCGATGCAGTCCCCCCAACGTCTTCTTGGAAAGGCTGTTCAAGCCATCCGTAGTATGGGAAGGGGAACCTGGCAATAACAGCCCGGACCCAACCGCACTGTCCGACATCGAACAATCTGACATAATTGGAGGCTCTGCCAATGAAATTACAACTTTAGCCCATGTAATAATGGCCATCATCGCCCCATGGACAGAACCATTCCTAGCCTACCTTACTAGGCAGGAACTCCAAGAGGACCAAAATGAGGCACGCTGCATAGTGCGGCGATCTAAAGCCTATAAAGTCCATGAGGGAGAACTTTACAAGAAAAGTACTACCGGAGTCCTTCAAAGGTGTATCTCCAAAGAGGAAGGGCGGAACTTGCTGGCTGAAATTCACGCCGGACTCGGTGGTCATCACGCTGCAGCTCGGTCCCTTGTATGCAAGGCTTTTCGTACAGGCTTTTATTGGCCAACGGCCCGGGCAGACGCTCAGGACTTGGTCCAACGATGCATCGGTTGCCAGCTTTTTGCAAACCAAAGCCATATGCCACCCACCACCCTCCAAACTATCCCCATCACTTGGCCTTTTGCGGTCTGGGGGCTTGACATGGTTGGACCCCTTAAAGGTGGAACTCACAAGAAAAAATACTTACTGGTCATGGTGGATAAATTCACCAAATGGATAGAAGCCAATCCTGTTAAGACGGCTGAATCCGGACCGGTGATAGACTTCATATCTGGGGTCGTACACCGTTACGGCGTCCCCCACAGCATCATCACTGATAACGGCACGAACTTTACGGCCGATGAGGTAAAACTCTGGTGCAAAAACATGGGCATCAAGCTCGATTATGCTTCCGTCTATCACCCTGTCGGAGTAATGGGCCACGGGTAGGCCAACCCGAAGCCCAGAACCTTTCAAGACATCGGGGTAGGCTACGCCCCTCAAGAACCCCAGGACGGAGAGCCGCCTCTGGGAGTTGGCAGCAGCGCTGCCGACTACCCACTCACGGCCGAGTCCGGGGGGCGACTTTGAGATAAGCCGACTCCTAGCGGGCGGCTTCTAGAGAAGCCGGCTATGGGGAGTCGGCCCACGACTCCAACCACCTCATGCTCTCGTAAGGAGGGACAGGACGGGGCGTGGCCTCAGTAAGGGCCACGCCCGCCCCTTACCAAGGGCAGGCATGGCCACAGTGCGCCGTACCAATGGAGATCTCCGTCCGACGCGGCACTGTTGCCATGCCAGCCCTGACATCAGCCCCAGTGGGCGGAACCCTGTGCCCATGTCGGCCTGCCTATACGACCCAGAGACGGCAGGCCCCGCCGGTCAGCGGGGGTACTGAAGACGGTGAGAGCGCCACAAGACGGACCCAGTGGGAATCGGCCTCCAGAAGTCGGCTAGCCCCTCCCACGGGCCCCGCACGCCATTAACCAGACAAGACAGGGAATGGCGACAGTGATCGTCTGTCAGGCGGCGGCACTGTCGCCATGACCCCATGACCAAGCCCGTGTCATTAGAAGCACGGCTACAGTAATCCGCAGCCGGCAAGACCCGCCCGCGGCGGACAAGGCCTGTCGGCTCTGTACCGAGCCAGTCGGCGGGGCCCACCAGTCGGCAGGCCCCAGTAGTCGGCGGAGAAGACGGCGGCCTGAGAGACAAATGGCTGGGACCCGCGCCCAGCTGGATTACCATTGTACCCCCGGGGGGTAGGCCTATATAAACCCCTCGGGGCACCCATGCAAAGGGTTCGATTCCATTAGCACTAGACTAGACGATATAGGAAGGAGAGAGCTAGCCTTGCCTTCTCCTACCTCCAGGAAACAGCTCAAGGAGCAACCTTGTACCCACTTTTCCATAGTGATCATGCGGAGACCCCGCAGAGCAGCAGTAGGGGTGTTATCTCCACGGAGAGCCCTGAAGCTGGGTAAGATTCGCCGGCGTGCATGTCTATGCCTCATCCCGCTTCCAGGCACCGGCGATGTTCTACTCGCCCCCACCATGATAAGCCATCCCTTGGCATATGTCGCACCCAACCCCCGATACACCCACAAACTAACGGACAAGTCGAGCGCGCAAATGGTCTTATCATGAGCGGCATCAAACCCAGATTAGTGCGGTCCCTTAAGGAATCTAATATGCACTGGGTTGAGGAGCTCGACTCCATACTCTGGGGGCTGCGGACCACGCCGAATCGCACCACCGGATACACACCATTCTTTATGGTGTACGGCGCAGAGGCAGTTTTGCCCTGCGATATAATTCATGACTCACCTCGAGTGTGCATGTACGAAGAAAGAGAAGCCGAGCTCGATCGGCAGGACGATTTGGACGCCTTGGAGGAGGAGCGTGACGTGGCAAAAGCCCGTTCCGCATTTTATCAACAACAGGCTTGAAGATATCAAAGCAGAGAAGTACGGGCCAAAAATTACAACGTTGGCGAATTAGTTCTACGCCTGCCGAACAAGAAAAAGGACAAACTTAAGCCCAAATGGGAAGGTCCCTTCATCATTGACCAAGTCCTGACTGGTGGAGCGTACCGCCTGCGAGATGCATCGGACAACCGACTCGAGCCGAACCCATGGAACGCCGCCCGTCTCCGAAGATTCTATGCCTAGAGTCGGACTCTATGTTTGTCTTATTCCTATGTCCATTTTTTACATTTTCTGTCTTACATTTCTCTCCTTCCCCTCTTTTCTCTTATAGCCCTTAAAGGCTCATCAAGTGACGCGCTACCCGCGCTCATTAAACCTGGGGGCTTCTTTACACAGAAGCTTATCTATACGGGCTTCATGCCCAACACATGTGTCACACTTCCGCATGTACCTTTTATTCACCATTATATGCATCGATATGACTTAAGTTTTGGCCAAGCTGGGTTGCCTGGCTCCTGTGCTTACCCCTATGTTCCCGATTGTTCGGCTGGGCGGTAAAGGGAGCACCTCTGCGATTGTTACTGCCGGGTCAGCCAGATGTGTACCTCAGACTGGGTGAAGCCGAAAGCTAGCGTTCTTAAGGGAATATTCGATCAGTGAACTAAAGATGATCTTTTTACTTATTTATTTACGTACCCCCAAATGCTTTTTCTGCGTCTTTTTCGCAGTCCGGACATGCACTTTAGGGCATGCCTCCCAGGGAAAGGAACCCTTAACGGAACTATTCTCCCTGGAAGATGTTTCTTACTAACCATGTAATATAACATAACTAGTTGGGCACTTGTCTGTTAAAGCACTAATGACCCCTACGCCTGGTCTCCATGCATACCCCGGTTCTTCCATAACCGCGAGGGTATTCGAACACACTCCGGACCGTCAGGTCCCGAGGTCGAAGCGAAAAGGTCGGCCATGACAAACGATCTACAATCCGGCTAGAAGGCATTACACATGTCAATTTAAATGACATAGTCATTATGACTGATTGCATTCCTCTTCGATACCATCTAACGGGCTGTCTAGCTTACAGTCCTGCTGGGAATACTTTGCGGCCAATTCTACTTGGCCGTATACTAAGCTTACAGGGATCTCCTTCCCGTCAGGCCCCACAGGTCCGACCTCGGCTATGTGGTTTAGGTCAGCACTCGTGTACCGCGTCTTCACCATGGCCCAGGCCTCCCTAGCGCCTTGACGGCAGGCCGATATCTTCCACAATCGGAAGCGCTGCCGTGCTCCCTTCAGCTGCTCTGCAAGCTCCCCGAGTCCTTCGGGCATGGAAATGGATGGCCACAAGGCCTGGGCAATGCCCTGCATCACATGCCAAACTCGCTCATGCAGTTGTGAGAGCTTGGGAAAGAGATCACCCGTAGAACCGGGCATCTCCTCTGCAGGACGACCTGTTAACATACCTACAGACATTACTCTGTTAGTCGACTTCCTCGCCGAACTCTTTTTTCAAAGTTTGTTTAAGCACTTACTAAATATGCAGCGTCGAAGCCGCTGATTCTCCTTAGTGGAGTCCGACAGCTGGGCACGAACATCTTTTGGTTCAACATCTAGCTTGGTGTTGGCATCCTGAAGATCATTCTTCTCCCACCTCACCTTGGTCAGCACGCTCTCACCTGCCTCTAGCTGGCACAGGAGTTGTTGCCTTTCCGCATCTAGTCCGGCACCATCTGCAAATTTTATTTGTTAGATTCGCACACATGTCGCATAATACTTATCTTTTTAAGCATATATTACCAGAGGGGGTCTCCTTGGGCTCCTCTGTCGTGGCTAGTGCGGCCTCAAGTTGGGCCTTGCACTCTTTTAGCTCCTGGGACAGTTGGGTATTCTTCTCTGAAAGAACCTGCATATTACATGATCCTTAAATCAGTTATTCTAACTGTTTCAAGTCTCAGGGGGCTAGTGATATATATAACCATTAAAATTTCTCACCCGTATGTCTTTTACATATTGCTCCGTGGCTCTGGCTAGACCATCTTGAGTGGCACGGAGATACGCATCTCCCGAATTGAAGGCGTCCAACGCCTCTTGGGAGAAACAAGCATCGCGAAGAACTGTCCGGCGACGCCTGTGGTTCATGGCACTCTCCACCTCGCATTTTGTCGCGGACAGCCTGTCCGCATCCTCTGTCGGAGTAGCATCCGATGCGCGCCTCGTGTTCTCCTCCTCCTCTGGACTGGGCTGTGGAGCTTGGCTGGTGGAGGCGTGATGGCAGCCCCTCTGGATATAGTTCGGCGAGGTCTCTTTGTCCTGTACAAGGGCACGAGTGTTAACATGCCTTACAGGAATAACACCTGGGAATAAGAAGGCGCGCTATACCTTTGCGGCGGCACCTCAGTCCGGACTACATTTCTTTTTCCCCACGGGGCCCCGCAGGCCCTCGTTGGCTAGTCGCCGCAAGCTCGGCCTCCCGCCTCAGGAACCTCCCCTGCAAAACACGGTTGTTGTCAGGAAACTGAAAACACGCATGGGCGGATCCCCTTTCGAGGCGATGGGACTCCGGTCTCAGTTACCTGGGAGGCCGGGATTAACCCTGGATAATCGGCCGTAATGGCCACCAAGGTATTGTCCTGGCTCAGCTGATAAAACACCCCGTCGATCAGCTCCACAAATAAGTCCAGATCCTCTTCGGAGGCCGGATCGAGGGACCGTTCTGAATCCTCGGGCTGCGGAGGAGGGCTGTTTATCTCCTTTACTTCTCGGCGTAGTTCCTGCGTTGAAGTTGTTAGACTATATAATTAATAATGGACGGATGGACAAGTAAAATTGCCCACTTACCCAACTCAGAGGATTGTACATAGCAAATCCACCCTGAGGGTTGACGCGGAGGAATTCCTCCTCTTCTCCCTTGTACAAAGTGGACAAGATCTTTGTCAGAGCGGCAGCCGACTCCGGTCCCTTACGGCGGTGACGGGTGGCGTCATCCTCCCTGTTGAAGTCCCACATGGGGTGGCTTCTATACTGAAGCGGCTGCACCCCCCGCATGATGCATACGGCCATGACTCCGATCATGGTTAGTCCGGAATGAGCCAATAGTCTTATCTGGCCCATCAGGTAAAGGACGTCCCTGTCACTTCCTCTCTGAGAGCTCCGTGGACGCCAGCTTAGGCGTTTCTTCAGGGGAGCACTGTTGAACTCAGGGAGGCCAATCCGAACAGGATCCGGCAGCGGGACATCCTCTATGTAAAACCATTCTGAAGGCCATTCCTCGGACGCCTTCTTTGGGGTTCCGAATAGATACCCGGTCCCGGCGATGCGCCACACTTCGGCTCCGCCCACTTGATATATTGACCCCTCTTGAGATCGGGGCACTAGGCAGAATAGCCTCTTCCACAACGCGAAATGAGCCTTGACACCCAAGAACAGCTCGCAAAGGGCAACAAAGCCCGCGATATGCAATATAGAGGCGGGTGTGAGGTTGTGCAGCTGGAGGCCATAGAACTCCAGAAGCCCTCGGAGAAACGGATGAATTGGAAATCCGAGTCCTCTTATTAGATAAGGGACGAGGCATACCCGCTCTCCTTTGGAGGGATTGAGGGCGCTCTCCGCTTGCTCTCCGCCATTATAGGTGGCGAGTCCGGCTCGGACCGGGACCATATAGGCCGGACGGAGGAATCCCTTGGTCTGAAGCGATACTAGCTCGCTATGCGGGATGGAGAACCTCTCCCAGTCTCCAGGCTTAGGACTGGAAGGGCGAGAGGTGGAGTTGCGACGGCTGGCCATGGTGGAATGGACCTTTTGTTGGATGCGCTCCGATGACTACTCGCGGAAGGGAGAAGGTGTGGTTTGGATCTGAATCCCCATCCCTTTAAATGGGTGGCTCATTTACGCAGCTAGGGGTGTGAATGTAAAAACACCTAGACTTTTCGTATTCATTTGACACGTGGAAGGCGGCCATTATTGGGCGTAGAAGCCAAGGAGCACTACATTTAAAAAAACAGGTACACGGAATTCGGAGGAGAACCCGCCTTGCAATGCTGAAGACAATCTGCGCACCGGACTCGTCGTCATTGAAGCCTGGTTCGGGGGCTATTGAGGGAGTCCTGGATTAGGGGGTGTACGGATGGCCGGACTATACCTTCAGTCAGACTCCTGGACTATGAGATACAAGATTGAAGACTCCGTCCCGTGTCCGGAAGGGACTTTCCTTGGCGTGGAAGGCAAGCTTGGCGATGCGGATATTTAGATCTCCTACCATTGTAACCGACTTTGTGTAACCCTAACCTTCTCCGGTGTCTATATAAACCGGAGGGTTTTAGTCCGTAGGACAACAGAATATACAACAATCATACCATAGGCTAGCTTCTAGGGTTTAGCCTCCTTGATCTCGTGGTAGATCTACTCTTGTACTACCCATATCATCAATATTAATCGAGCAGGACGTAGGGTTTTACCTCCATCAAGAGGGCCCGAACCTAGGTAAAACATTGTGTCCCTTGTCTCCTATTACCATCCGCCTAGATGCACAGTCCGGGACCCCCTACCCGTGATCCGCCGGTTTTGACACCAACAGCGGGTTCCGGAGCAGCTGGGTCCTCGTCAGCCATGCCAAGCACCGGCATCTCCGGAGCCAGGGAGGCCATGGGGGCTGACTCCACGCGGCGAGGCTCCTTTTGGCCTCACGAGGATGACCGAGCTGGGGAGACACGAGCGCTGCTGCCTCCTTTCCCTGCGGAGGGAGGCACGGCTGCGGAACCCTCCTTCCTCTTCTTCGCCGAAGGTGCCGGCCTGGTCAGCCAGGAGCAAACATCAGGAAACAACGAGCACAAACAAGGACGAGGCAAAGCTTAAGAACACTCACCGGTCCAATGCAACGTATTCCACTGACCGCTTGAGAAGCTTGAGGCCCGATAGCTGTGGGACCTGAGGAGCGGGCGTCCAGACACCAGCAGTGCCGGGTGGAGAGGAAGCAGAATCGGATCCATTTCTAGGAGGTACCGGGTCGGAGGCGGCACCACGGGCCACCAGCGACGACCTGCTCCTCGTTGGGATAGGAGGCTGCTCCCTATCCCCATCGCGGGCGTCGGCATCAGCATCATCAGGAAGGGCCCGGAGAATCTCGGCTTTGCTCAAGGGGGAGGTCTCCCCCACCTCTTCCAGAGTCTCCTCCGAGTCCCCCTCCTCTTCCCCATCTCCGTGGGACTCACCAGAAGACACCTCCACCGGGTTTTGCGCCATTGGGGCTTACGGAAGCGCTGGTGGCACCAGCCTGCGCGCATCGAAAGTCGGCCTAGAGGCGACGAATTCCTCCCAGTCTCTTCGCTTGAACAGGGGTAGGAAGGCGCTAGCCGGGAATTCCTGGTTGTCCCCGACGATGAGACGCAAGACAGCGTCCAGTTCATCGCCAAGCAGGTCCCGCGGCCTCACGCGGGTCTTGTTTTCCCCTTCGTCAAGCTCCCAGAGGGGGCACGCGCGCTCCTGGAGCTGGGCGACCCGCAGCATCAGGAACTCCCTCAGGAGCACCGCCCCCATCACCTTGGCCTTCCTCGCGCTGCCCAGCCTCAGATCGGTCATCATCTGCCCCAGCACCAGTAATGCCCGCTCATCGATGAGCTCCGCCTTGGGCCACCCCCTGTTAGGAGGGGGCGCTGCTGTGGGAAATTCCAGACATGGGTCGGCGCGCCGAGCATCCATCATGACCCATTTGGATCGGATGTTGTTGGCCCTCTTCCCGGTGCTCGAGATCGAGATGGCCTTGCCGCAGGCGACGAAATTAGCGCAACCGGTGATATGCTCGCTGGTTACACGGAGGAAGAAGAAGTGACGCAAGAGCGCCACAGACGGCATGACGCCCAGGTATGCTTCGCAGTAATAGGCGAAGATGGACATGAGGAGGACAGAGTTGGGATGGAGATGCAGCACCTGCAGCCCGTAGTGGTCGAGGACTTCATAAAAGAAATCAAAGAAGGGAGGGACCAACCCGACGGCGACCCTGCTCGAGAATAAGGGGAAGAAGGTGCTTACCTCAGGCTCCGGCTTGTCGGAGGCGAGCTGAAGCTCCGTCTTCCCCCACTCGTTGCCTTCGTCCGCTGTCAGCAGGCGCATGGAGGCGAGGCTCTTCTTCGTGACGGTGGGCACCCCGAGAGCCGGCTTGTACCACGCCGGCGTTGAGGAAGACTTGGCCTTGCGCGGCGCCATGAGCAGTAGAAGCAGAGCAAGGGTGGAGCAGATCTGGAGGAAGCAGGCGGCGAAGGGCGAGAAAGGGGATCTGGAGCAAGGCAAGGGAGAAGCAATGAAGGAAAGAACTGCTCGCCCCAGCCTTTGTCAGGGCGTGCAGTTGCCGAGGCAGCGTGGGGAAGCGGAGACGCCCACGTCCAATCAACCGCCACATGTCGACCGAGGCCGCAGGCTTTTGGGGCCCGCGGCGCTCCGAACTTGACCCCGGGCTTCGCCGTGAAGCCAAGCCCGAGCGTGCCTTGGTCCCGGGGGCTACTGTCGGCGTTCTGGGAACGGGGGTCCCCAGACTTGCCTGCCTGCGGCCCATGGCGTGGCTATGCTGCGGGAAGTACATCCCATCTTCATCAACAAGGCATCCAAGACCTTCGCAAGGGTCCAAGCCTCGCGAGGCGGACGACGCAAAGCCTCCTCTGTAGTGGCCTAGCCAGGCAGGCTCACGAGGAGCGGAGATATCAAGGTGGGCCAAACCTCACGAGGAAGTCATGACGTGAGCCATGACGAACAGCGCCAGGCGGGTGCCAAGCGGGTGCCGGTGCGCGCAGAGTCCTCATTTCCTCTTTGGTGCTAAGGAGGCAAGCGCAGACGAAGAGTACCGAGGCATCAGGCAAAGGATGCCATATTGGTGCAACAAGACCAAGACTAGAAGGACGGCGTCACCCCAGGGATTTTCGCAGGCGAAAACCTCTTTTGTTAGGATAGCTTGTACTAGGTGTCCCCCTTCAAATTTGCCCGCTGTTGTTGGCTCCCTTCCCGCTCAACATTTGGGAAGAGGACCAGGGCAACTATAAATAGGTCTAGCCACTACAATGGTAAGAGAGAGAGAGAGAGCTGAGAGACGACTCAAGCAGAGCAAGAAGCCAACACTCGCACAAGAACACCTCAACCTCAGGAGGTTGTTCTTCCTTTGTACTGTTCATCATCAGCCCAAGAGGCAATCCATCCACCACCACACTGGAGTAGGGTATTACACCACAACGGTGGCCCGAACCAGTATAAACCTCGTGTCTCTCTCTCTATGTTGTGAGTTCATTGAGTTCGTCCGCAAGATCTTAGCGAGCTTGAGCGTAGATCGGTAGGAGGGAAAGACTTCGCGTGCACACGGTGTTCGAACCTTAAGGGTCTGCCGGAACCCCACATCCGACAGCAGGGACCCACCAGACGGGCCACCGTATTTTGTGACCCATCAGCTACATCTTCGCACGCAAGGAAGTGCGTCCATATTACGGGCAAAAAAATAATGATTCACCCCCTAACTGCTGGGACCCACCAGCTACATCTTTGCATGCAAGGAAGTGCCTGATAGTCGGGACCCACTGGTCAAACTGTACGTAGCGTTGTCATTCTGGTCGCGAACGTGTAAGTGCATACGATCGGTCTGTCTGCAAGCTGCAGCGATGAACCGTGACAGTGTAAGGAACGGTACGTGTCATAGTAGAGGCACGCACGTGTCGTAGTAGAGGCGCGCACGTAGCATGTACACATATGTACAACGGCTAGGGTGCAAGAAAGTAAATATGGCCACGTACGTACATACGGGAGGGGTCTCGAACGCCTACTCACGCATACGTACGGCCTAGGCTCGTGTACATGGCTGGGTCGGAACAGAGAAACTGCGTCGGCATCGTGTTCATGGGGAGGCAACGGAATGCGTCGTGTTCATTGCAATGCAATGGAACATGTGCTGTTCATCAGGAGCCAACCGGCTTGGACAGAACAGCCGATGGAAACGAGGCCTGGCGTACCGCAGAACAGAGGAAACGGCCTTGTGTTCGACTGGCCACGGTCGTAGCGGGATCCTGTTCATCGGGAGGGGTCTAGCGTACCACAAAACGGAGGAAACGTACCTCCTACGGTCGAAACAGGGTCCTGTTGATCGGGAGGGGTGTGGCATACCGCAAAACGGAGGAAACGAACTTCTGTTGGAGCGCTACGGTCGAAATGGGGGTCCTGCTCATCGGGAGGGGTGTGGCGTACCGCAAAACGGGACTCCACGGGATACTGTTCATCTCCACCGTCGACTGCCTCCACGGGCTATTGTTCATCCACCGTCGACCTCCTCCAGCCTCCACCTGCGATTGTTCATCCACGGGCTCCTGTTCATCCAGCCTCCACCGCACGCTCCTCCACCGGCTACTGTTCAACCAGCCCTCTCCACGGTGTCCTGTTCGACCACCCCTCCACGGGCTACTGTGCATCCAGCCCTCCACTGGCTACTATTCAACCAGCCCTCCATGGGGTCGTCCTGTTCATCCAGCCCTCCACGGGGTCCTGTTCATCCACCCCTCCACCGGCTCGATCGATCGGGGTACTGTTCACCCAGCGGCAACGGCCTCTACTACCACGGGGTCCTGTTCATCCAACCCCCCCACCGGGAACTGTTCATCCAAATCCCCTCAACAACACTCACTGTTCATCAAGGGAAGGAGCCAGCAGTGTTCAATCGGCTTCAGTTAGCAGCAGTAGCGAAGAAATCACTCGGGTTCAGTTAACAGCAAGGGATCGATCGATCGCTCGGGTTCAGTAACGTGTAGCCTGTAGTGCAATCGCTCGGGTTCAGTTAGAGCCCAATGCCTCGCTCGGGTTCAGTTAGAGCCCAACGCCTCGCACCCACGTGCGTACGTGTACAAGAGAAACGCGCATCGCTCGGCCCCCGACCACCCACCGTAACCGGGAACTCCCCGATATTTTCTATGCCCTCACTTCTACCATGTTTTTTTCGTCATGGACGGCCCAAAGAATGTCATGCACCTGCATCTCCGGCCCGCCCAGGACGAAAAGCCCATTTTCTGTCATGATTTTTTGTCATAGAAGTAGGACCCCACCACATCTATGATGATACCGGGTTTTGTCACAATTATCGTCATAGAAGTGTCATAAGTATGACAGAAAAAATTTCGTTCGGCCCAA
Source organism: Triticum urartu (assembly GCF_003073215.2). Taxonomy (NCBI): domain Eukaryota; kingdom Viridiplantae; phylum Streptophyta; class Magnoliopsida; order Poales; family Poaceae; genus Triticum; species Triticum urartu. Next base: position 153,140,593 of record NC_053028.1, on the reverse strand, counting down.
AATGTCACGGATGTGTCTTTTTTTTGTAGTGAGTACAACACAAAGAGTTGTGGGCGATCATAGTCATACTGCTTACCACCAACGTCTTATTTTGATTCGGCGGTATTGTTGGATGAAGTGGCCCGGACCAACCTTACATGACCACGTTCATGAGACCGGTTCCACCGACAAACATGCAACTTGTTTTGCATAAAGGTGGCTAGCGGGTGTCTGTTTCTCCAACTTTAGTTGAATCGAATTTGACTACGGTGGGTCCTTGTTGAAGGTTAAAACATCACAGTTGACAAAAAATCATTGTGGTTTTGATGCATAGGTAAGAACAGTTCTTGCTAGAAGCCCGTAGCAGCCACATAAAACTTGCAACAACAATGAAGAGGACGTCTAACGTGATTTTGCAGGGTATGTTGTGATGTGATATGGTCAAGACATGATGTGATATACGTTATTGTATGAGATGATCATGTTTTGTAAAAGTTATCGGCAACTGGCAGGAGCCTTATGGTTTCCTCTCTATTGTATGAAATGCAAACGCCATGTAATTGCTTTACTTTATCACTATGCGCTAGCAATAGTTGTAGAAGCAATAGTTGGCGAGATGACCACGACGCTACGATGGAGATCAAGGTGTCAAGCCGGTGATGATGGAGATCATGACAGTGCTTTGTAGATGGAGATCAAAGGCACAAGATGATGATGGCCACATCATGTCACATATTTTGATTGCATGTGATGTTTATCTTTTATGCATCTTATTTTGCTTAGTACGGCGGTAGCATTATAAGATGATCCCTTACTAAAATTTCAAGGTATAAGTGTTCTCCCTGAGTATGCACCGTTGCGACAGTTCGTCGTGCTCAGACACCACATGACGATCGGGTGTGATAAGCTCTACATTCACATACAACGGGTGCAAGACAGTTTTGCACATGCAGAGTACTCGGTTTAAACTTGACGAGCCTAGCATGTACAGGCATGGCCTCGAAACACTAGAGACCAAAAGGAAGAACGTGAGTCATATAGTAGATACGATCAACATAGAGATGTTCACCATTGAAAACTACTCCATCTCACATGATGATCGGACATGGTTTAGTTGATATGGATCACGTGATCATTTAGATGACTTGAGGGATGTCTATCTAAGTGGGAGTTCTTAAGTAATATGATTAATTGAACTTAATTTATCATGAACTTAGTCCTGATAGTTTTTGCATATCTATGTTGTAGATCAATAGCTCGCGTTGTAGCTCCAATATCTTTTTTATATGTTCCTAGAGAAAACTAAGTTGAAAGATGATAGTAGCAATGACGCAGACTAGGTCCGTGATCTAAGGATTATCCTCATTGCTGCACAGAAGAATTATGTCCTTGATGCACCGCTAGGTGACAGACCTATTGCAGGAGCAGATGCAGACGTTATGAACGTTTGACAAGCTCGGTATGATGACTACTTGATAGTTTAGTTGCTCCATGCTTTACGGCTTAGAACTGGGACTTCAAACATGTTTAGAACTCCATGGAGCATATGAGATGTTCCAAGAGCTGAAATGTGTATTTCAGATTCACGCCCGTGTCGAGAGGTATGAGAGCTCTGAAAAGTACTTTGCCTACAAGACGGACGAGAATAGCTCAGGCAGTGAGCATGTGCTCAAAATGTCTGGGTACTACAATCGCTTGAATCAAGTGGGAGTTAATATTCGAGATAAGATAGTGATTGACAGAGTTCTCTAGTCACTATGACGAAGTTACTAGAACTTCATGATGAACAATAATATGCAAGGGATGACGAAAACGATTCCCAAGCTCTTCGTGATGCTGAAATCAGCGAAAGTAGAAATCAAGAAATGGCATCAAGTGTTGAAGGTTAACAAGACCACTAGTTTCAAGAAAAAGTTCAAGGGAAAGAAAGGGAACTTCAAGAAGAATGGCAAGCAAGTTGCCACTCCCGTGAAGACGCCCAAAGCTAGACCTAAGCCTGAAACTGAGTGCTTCTACTGCAAAGGGAATGGTCACTGGAAGCGGAACTACCCCAAATACTTGGCGGGTAAGAAGAATGGCAAAGTGAACAAAGGTATAATTGATATACATGTTATTCATGTGTACTTTACTAGTGTTCATAGTAACCCCAGGGTATTTGATACTGGTTCAATTCCTAAGATTAGTAACTCAAAACAGGAGTTGCAAAATGAACAGAGACTGTCGACGTTCTGGGAACGGGGGTCCCCAGACTTGCCTGCCTGCGGCCCACGGCGTGGCTGTGCTGCAGACCGGTACGGCCCATCTTCGTCAACAAGGCATTCAAGACCCTCGCGAGGGGCCAAGCCTCGCGAGGCGGACGACGCAAGACCTCCTCAGGAGCGGAATCACCAGGCTGCCTCGTGAGGAGCAAAGAAATCAAGGCGGGGCAAACCTCGCGAGGCTCTCGTGACGTGAGCCATGACGATCAAGATCAGGCGGGCGCCAGCATGCGCATCGTCCTTGTTTCCTCTTTGGTGCTAAGGAGGCAAGCGCAAGCGCGGAGTACCGAGGCATCACGCAAAGGTTTCCATATCAGTGCAATGAGACCAAGACCAGCCGGACAGCAGGACGGAGGTCACCGTGGAGCCCAAGACGGCGCATCAGCAGAGCCTTTCGCAGGCGAAGACCGCTTTTGTCAGGATAAGATGTACTAGCTGTCCCCTTTCAAATTCGCCGTTGTTGGCTCCCTTCCCGCTCAATATTTGGGGAGAGGACCAGGGCCTATATAAGTAGAACTAGCCACCACAATAGGGGCATCTGATCTTGAGCCAATCCTTAGCCACACACCCAGCACAAGAACACCCCAACCTCAGGAGGCTGTTCTTCCCCTTGTACTGTTCTTCATCCACCCTAGAGGCAATCCACCACCACACTAGAGTAGAGTATTACACCACAACGGTGGCCCGAACCAGTATAAATCTTGTGTCTTTGTGTTGCGAGTTCGTCGAGTTCGTCCGCCAGATCTTAGCGAGCTAGGGCATAGATCGGTAGTAAGGAAGTCTTCGCGTGCACCCCAGTGTTCGAACCTTGAGGGTTTTGCCGGAACCCATGATCCGACATTTGGCGCGCCAGGTAGGGGTGCGCCGGAGCTTCCCTTCCATCGTTCGCGTCTAGTTGCTCCATCGTCTCCATGGCGGACGCTCGCCGTGCTCGTGCCGAGCGCCGGGCTGCCCTGGCCTCCCGCGTCGCTAAGACGGCTCCCGTCGGTGGGCGACCTCGTCGTTCTCTGTCTCCTGCCGCCAACGCCGCCACCGGCCCGGCGGGGAATGAGCAGCAAGCGTCCTCGCTGCACCCCTCGATGCGGCAGGACGGCCGCACCGCCACTCCATCGCTGACTCCCGCTGGTTCGCCGTCTCATGCTCGTCGCGCTCCCATGGACGCACAGGCCGCGTTTTTCATGGCGCACGAGCTCCTGCGCTACTGCCCAGTCGACGACCTCTACAAGGACTAGCTCGACCGCATCGCCAAGATCGTCCGTGCCGCAGGGGGCTCCCCTGCGCCGTCCCTCTCTCCGCCGGACCCACCGCCAGCTTCGGGCGACGCAGCTCACGGAGCGCCTCCACCACCTCTACCCCAAGATGGCGCCTTGGCACCAAGGCGTGCGGCGCCGCGACGCGATCCGCCGCGCCCGGCGCCTGCGCGTGAAGAAGGAAGCTGCCAAGAAGTTCCTCGACTGCAAGAGAACGCTCCGCCACTCCTCGCCCTGCCGCGCCAGGATCGTCTGCCGCGGCAGGCCCCCGCGCCACTTGCCGTGGCGGCGTGTGAGCGTCAGGACCAAGCTCCGCCTCCAAGACAGGCCCCAGCGACCACGGCCGGCTGCCGCGCCTTCACCCCTGAGCTGCGTAGCGTCGCCTGGCCGGGCAAGTTCAAGCCAGATCTGCCTCCACGCTATGAAGGCACCCTCGACCCCGCGGAGTTCCTGCAGCTCTACGAGCTGAGCATCGAGGCAGCCAACGGCGACAAGAAAGTCATGGCGAACTTGTTCCCTATGGCACTCAAAGACGGCGCCCGTTCATGGCTCCTGAACCTGCCACCAGGCTCGATCTCCTCCTGGGACAAGATGCGCAACTGCTTCGTCGCCAACTTCCAGGGCACTCGCGACCGCCCGCCGGCCGCGGGTGACCTGCGCCGCATCAAGCAACAACTAGGAGAGACCCTCCAGAAGTACATCCAGCGCTTCAACAACACTCGCCTCAAGATCCCCAAGGTGACGGATGAGGCCATCATCTCCGCGTTCTCTGATGGCGTCCGCGACATCAAGATGAAGGAAGAGCTCGCTATCCACGAGGAGTTGTGCACATCTCAGGAGCTGTTCAACCTGGCGACCAAGTGCGCAAGAGCTAAGGAAGGGCGCCTCTCCCTCCTCGAGCTGCCAGCTGCAGGCCCGGAGGAAAAGAAGGCCAAGGCAAAGGAAGTGAAGCACAAGGAAGCAGCCGTGCTCGCAGCGGAGCCGGACACCAAGCGAGGAAGGGACCAGCCCGAGTCGTCCAAGAGTAGCCGACCGTTCTGTGCCTTCCACAACCTGAACACCCACAACACCAGCGACTGTCAAGAGCTCAGAGCCATTTGAGAAGGACGCTTCGGTCGACGCCCCAAGCGTCGCGACCGGGGCTACAGTCGAGGAGGAGGACGTGGTGGCGGGCGCTGGGACGACCGTGGCCCGCGCCAGGAGTGGTGCGACAGGCCTCGTGAGGATCGCTTGCAGGATCATCCTCGTGAGTGCGCCTGGAGGGACCAGCCTCGTGAGGATTGACCTCAGGGAAACGCCGGTCTTCCCCCGCTGCCACCACCGCCTAGAAGGAACGACGACCACCATCAAGACGAGGGGCCTGGGGGCTTCCAGGAGTCGCGCGCTATCGCCAGCATCTTGGGCGGAGCTCAGGCCCTAGCCTCGCGGCGTATCTTCAAACAGTTTGCTCGTGAAGTGAATGCAGTCCTCCCCAAGCTTGAGGTCACGCACCCGCTCAGGTGGTCCGAATGCGCCATCACCTTTAACTCGACAGATCAGCTCAAGTGCGCGGCCACCGCTGGCGCCCTCCCGATGCTTTGTTCACCAATCATCAGCAACGTGCAAGTTACCCAGACCCTCATCGACGGCGGGGCAGGGCTCAATGTCCTGTCTGTCGACACGTTCGACAACCTCCAAGTGCCATATGACCAGCTTCAGCCTACCAAGCCTTTCTCAGGAGTGACCGACGGCTCCACCACACCCATAGGGCAGGTCTGCCTCCTTGTCACCTTCGGAGAACGCAAGAACTACCGCACTGAGCTCATCGACTTCGATGTCGCGCACATCCGCCTGCCATACAACGCCATCCTTGGGTATCCAGCCCTGGCCAAGTTCATGGCAGTGGCCCACCATGGCTACAACGTCCTCAAGATGCCGGGAAGCGGCGGAATCATCACGGTCCCATGCGAAGAAAGAGACGTGGTGTGCTCCCTCAAGCATGCCTTTCAAGCTGCGGCAATCGACAACCCCGACAGCCAGGGCGATGGCCCTCCGGAGGCCATCCCCAAGAAGAAGAAGCCGTTGCGTCGTGCCGGACCTCAGGAAGGTGGCGTCGTGGCTGGAACCTCGTCAGGATCAGTGCCCGCTCTAGGGGCGCCTCCCTCTGTCGCATAGGAAGGCGCGCCTAGCGCCCACCTCGGGCAGGGCTCGGGGGCTCTCTTCTGGAGGACCTCAGACCTTGCCAACATCATGAGGGAGGCGCTCCGGCACCACTTGGAGGCGTGCTTCAAGGCACGTTTCCCTCAGGAGGACACGGCGCAAGGAGCGCCCACTGCTCAGGAGTTCATGACTAAGACCACTTAGGAATTGCAAGACGCAAGGGCCATGCGCGGCGACCGCCGCTCACGAGGCGCAGCTCCCCATCCAGGCGAGGATGCCAGGCTGCGCGTCTGCATCGACGTTTCATGGCTCAACAGGGCCGCATCTCAGGAGCTTTTCTGGCCTTCGCGCGTGGGCCGTTGCGAGGGTCCACCACACAGTTACGTCTGCATGCCTTTCGGCCTGCCGAGCGTGTCGTCAGCCTATCAGCGCAACCTGCGGCGTGTCCTGGCGGCTCAGGAGGCCAGGCACCACGCCGTTCTGGCAGAGATGGAGACGGTCCTCAGGGAACCACCTGAGCCCCAGAGCCTCCCGAGGCTCAGGGCCCCGGTGGCTCGTGAGGAGCAATCCCTTCACTGCGTACCTTCATCTGCCCCGACAACCCCTCGTCAACAGAACCAGGTGACATTTTCCAATTTCATTCAGCTGGGAGTGCCCCTTGGGCTTCATCATTCCTAGGCCGCTTGGGTCCGTCAGTGTGGCATGTATCACTTTTGCGCATGTCTTTAGCTTACCCTCTTGGGGGCGCCCCTCGGGCTGCATCATCCCCAAGCCGCTCGGGCCTGACCCAGTGGCATGTATCTTGCTGCATTCACCCAAACTGACCTGCTCTCCAAGCCTAATCTACCTGTGATTATCACCTGCTCGACTATGACCTCCCACGGGGGCTACTCACACTGGCACGGCGCTGGCGCATGGGTCCGTCCATGCCACGTGGACAAACCTGAGCGGTCGAGCTCTGGCTCACGGCACGCTCCACGCACGTCACCTCACCAGGCCCTCAGTGCCTTCATTTCCTCGCGGAGCAACCAGTGGCAGGCTGGCAACCATAATGGCAAAACCGTGTTTCTCCTTGTGCTGGTTCGCAGGGATCTTATGAGGAGGATGGCAGGCGGCACCGCGAGCTTCCTTTTCTCCTGTGCAATCCGCTTGCGCGTTAAAAGGTGGGCTCCTGAGCATCGCGACTTAGGAGCTCTTACTGGCTCTCCAGCCCTCACCCCCTGGCCTTGACCATGGCATCGTGACCTGGCATACCAATGGCGGCTGAGCTCGCTCAAGGATCGGGACCTTAGGACATAGAGCACTAAGGAGAACATGGGAGAAGGGAGACTCATATGGGCCCGACCTAGCTATGCTGCAGAAGCTTGTGCACGAGCCTGGGCGCATCACAAGGACTCGGCCCCAAGCTAGCAAGATAAGTTCCGCACTCGTACCAACTAATCGTTGGAGCCTAGGTGCTACACTCGCCGCATACCTGTCGCGGCCACGTCGCCCCCCTTTCTTACCTTACCATGGCTGCTTGGAGCCTAGGGACCTCCTGAGCATCGCGCCTCAGGGGCTCTTACTGGACCTCGGGCCGCTCACCTCCTGGCCTTGACCACGGCACGCGAACTGGCATACCAGCAATGGCTGCAGCCTGCCTGGGGATCGGGACCTATCAGCGTAGAGCAACAAGCTATCGCGAGGTTGGAAAGGGGAGACCGAGCCTTAACAGGCTATCAGCGTAGAGCAACAAGCTATCATAACAAGGAAGATATACACAAAAGACAATATAGACCCTTTACACACCCCTACGGGGTACTCCATGATTCTTCGCAGGGAATAAAAGACGAGAACTTAGGGGAATCCTACCTACACCCTCCCATGGCGGATGCCATCATCAACAGTGGGCCGCAGGAGGCCGACGCCAACCCCATCTAGATCAGCGGTGGCAACGGATGGATGACGCAGCCCTGCTCTGGGCGTGGCGAGAGCTCAGGGGCACATAACTATCGTCGCTCGTCTCTGGAGTCTCGTAGAGCTCAGGAGAACCGCTGGACTCCCCGGGGCTGCTGCTGCTGCTGGAGTAGCCACGAGCGGAGCGCGCGTCAACCTGGCGCTCCCCTCCAAGGCAACACTCCAGGCGGCGGCCCTCCGCGTCGAAGACCTTGAAGAAAAGTGTGAAGGCGCCGTCATACTCGAAGTGGATCGCGAGGGCGCCCTTCGCACAGCAAACCCGCGCGACCTCGCCCCAGTCGCGGGTCATGAAGATCTTGCCGGAGGGGACCGCTTCGACCTCTGCTCCGGTCGCCAGAGCATCGTAGTCAACATGCTGCAGCTAGAGCTCGAGAGGCCCCCTTGACGACATCACTTCAGCGAAGAACCGCGGGAAGTGGATCCAAGATCTTGGAGGCATCGGCGCCCATAGCACAAGCTCACGCGAGGAATCTGTGGCATGGATTCCAGGAGCAATGGCACGCATCGCCATCACGCGGCGACCACGGGCGCGGCGCGGGCGGTGCCGCTCGTCGCTCTCTCCTCCCGCGCCCCCGGCTTGGGTGTACAAGGGTAGCGGATACCCCAGAGGAGGCTGCTCGCACCAAGGCCTCGTCACCACCTGCATCACCCCTTCGTCACGATGATGGACCGGCCTCTTCTTCGGTGGAAGCGGCCCTGGATCATCGCGGGAAACCTTTCCTTTCTCTTCAGCAGAAAATCTTTGGATGGGCGCCATTGTTGCTAGCAGAGGAGCAAGGAGGGAGAAGCAGGCGAATCACGGAGAGATGGGCGGCGGGGGCTTTGCCCCCTCCCCATTTATAGCGGAAGAAGGCCAACCGGCGCCTCCCATGATCACAGGTAATGATGGTTTTCCTTGCATGTCGCAGGGACTTGTCAAGTCGAGCAGTTGCCGAGGCAGCATGGGGAAGCGGAGACGCCCACGTCCAATCAACCGCCACACGTCGACCAAGGCCGCAGGCTTTTGGGTCCCGCGGCGCTCCGCGCTTGACCTTCGGCTTCGCCGTAAAGTGAAACCCGAGCGCAACTTGGGCCCAGGGGCTACTGTCGGCGTTCTGGGAACGGGGGTCCCCAGACTTGCCTACCTGCGGCCTACGGCATGGTTATGCTGCAGGCCGGTATGGCCCATCTTCGTCAACAAGGCATTCAAGACCCTCGCGAGGGGCCAAGCTTTGCAAGGCGGACGACGCAAGACCTCCTTAGGAGCGGCCTCACCATGCTGCCTCGCGAGGAGCGGAGAAATCAAGGCGGGGCAAACCTCGCGAGGCTCTCGTGATGTGAGCCATGACGATCAAGATCAGGCAGGCGCCAGCATGCGCAGCATCCTTGTTTCCTCTTTGGTGCTAAGGATGCAAGCGCAGGCGGGAGTACCGAGGCATCAAGCAAAGGTTTCCATATCAGTGCAACGAGACCATGACCAGCCGGACGGCAAGACGGAGGTCAACCGTGGAGCCCAAGACGGCGTCATCAGCAGAGCCTTTCGCAGGCAAAGACCGCTTTTGTCAAGATAAGATGTACTAGCTGTCCCCTTTCAAATTGGCCATTGTTGGCTCCCTTCCCCCTCAATATTTGGGGAGAGGACTAGGGCCTATATAAGTAGAACTAGCCACCACAATAGGGGCATCTGATCTTCAGCCAATCCTTAGCCACACACTGAGCACAAGAACACCCAAACCTCAGGAGGCTGCTCTTCCCCTTGTACTGTTCTTCATCCGCCCTAGAGGCAATCCACCACCACACTGGAGTAGGGTATTACGCCACAACGGTGGCCCGAACCAGTATAAATCTTGTGTCTTTGTGTTGCGAGTTCATCGAGTTCGTCCGCGAGATCTTAGCGAGCTAGGGCGTAGATCAGTAGGAAAGAAATCTTCGCGCGCACCCCGGTGTTCGAACCTTGAGGGTTTTTCCGGAACTCGTGATTCGACATAGTTAAGGGTGAGGTGACGATGTGTGTTGGAAGTGATTCCAAGGTTGATAAGATCACCATCGCACACTCCCTATACCTTCGGGATTAGTGTTGGACCTAAATAAATGTTATTTGGTGTTTGCGTTGAGGATGAATATGATTGGATCATGTTTATTGTGATATAGTTATTCATTTAAGTCGGAGGCTAATTGTTGTTCTATTTACAAGAATAAAACCTTCTATGGTCATACATCCAATGTAAATTGTTTATTGAATCTCGATCGTAGTGATACACATATTCATCATATTGATGCCAAAAGATGCAAAGTTGATAATGATAGTGCAACATATTTTTGGCACTGTCGTTTAGGTCATATTGGTGTAAAGCGCACGAAGAAACTCCATTCGGATGGAATTTTGGAATCACTTGATTATGAATCGTTTGATACTTTTCGAACCATGCCTCATGGGTAGGATGGCTAAAACTCCGTTCTCCGGAACAATGGAGCGAGCCAATGATATATTGGAAATAATACATACTGATGTATGTGGTCCGATGAGTGTTGAGGCACGCAACAGGTATCATTATTTTCTGACCTTCACAAATGATTTGAGCATATATGGGTATATCTACTTAAAGAAACACAAGTCTGAAACATTTGAAAAGTTCAAAGAATTTCAGAGTGAAGTGGAGAATCATCATAACAAGAAAATAAAGTTTCTACGATCTGATCACGGAGGCGAATATTTGAGTTACGAGTTCAGCCTCCATTTAAAACAATGTGGAACAGTTTCACAACTCAAGCCACCTGGAACACCACATGGTGTATCCAAACACCGTAACTGTACTTTATTAGATATGGTATGATCTATGATGTCTCTTACCGATTTACCACTATCGTTTCGGGGTTATGCATTAGGGAAGTTGCATTCACGTTAGGGCACCATCTAAATCCGTTGAGATGACACCATATGAACTATGGTTTGGCAAGAAACCTAAGCTGTCGTTTCTTAAAGTTTGGGGTTGCGATGCTTATGTGAAAAAGTTTCAGCCTGATAAGCTCGAACCCAGATCGGAGAAGTGTGTCTTCATAGGATGCATAAAAGAAATTGTTGGGAAGATCCGAAGGCAAGATCTTTGTTGCTAAGAATGGATCCTTTCTAGAGAAGGAGTTTCTCTCGAAAGAAGTGAGTGGGAGGAAAGTAGAACTCTATGAGGTAGATGTACCTTCTCTCGAATTAGAAAGTTGCTCATCACAGAAAACCGTTTCCGTGATGCCTACACCAACAAGAGAGGAAGCTAATGATAATGATCATGAAACTTCAGATCAAGTTACTACCAAACCTCGTAGGTCAACCAGGGCACGTTCCGCACCAGAGTGGTATGGTATTCATGTTCTGGAAGTCAGGTTACTAGACCATGACGAACCTACGAACTATTAGGAAGTGATGATGAGCCAAGATTCCGCAAAATGGCTTGAGGCCATGAAATCTGAGATAGGATCCATGTATGAGAACAAAGTGTGGACTTTGGTCGACTTGCCCAATGATCGGCAAGCCATTGAGAATAAATGGATCTTCAAGAGGATGGCGTAGGGTGATGGTAGTGTTACTATCTATAAAGCTCGAATTATCGCAAAATGTTTTCAACATGTTCAAGGTGTTGACTATGATGAGATTTTCTCACTCATAGCGATGCTTAAGTCTGTCCGAATCATGTTAGCAATTGTCGTATTTTATGAAATCTGGCAAATGGATGTCATAACTGCATTCCTTAATGGATTTCTTAAAGAAGAGTTGTATATGATGCAACCAAAGGTTTTTGTCAATCCTAAAGGTGCTAAAAAAGTGTGCAAGCTCAGTGGTCCATCTATGGAACTGGTGCAAGCATCTCGTAGTTGGAATATACGCTTTGATGAGTTGATCAAAGCATATAGTTTTATATAGACTTGCGGTGAAGCCTGTATTTACAAGAAAGTGAGTTGGAGCACTACAGCTTTTCTGATAAGTATATGTGAATGACATATTGTTGATAAAAAATGATGTAGAATTTTCTGGAAAGCATAAAGGAGTGTTTGAAAGGAGTTTTTCAAAGAAAGACCTCGGTGAAGCTGCTTACATATTGGGCATCAAGATTTATAGAGATAGATTAAGACACTTGATAAGACTTTCGATGAGTACATACCTTGATAAGATTTTGAAGGAGTTCAAAATGGATCAGTCAAGGAAGGAGTTCTTGCCTGAGTTGTAAGGTATGAAGTTGAGTAAGACTCAAAACCCGACCACGGCAGAAGATAGAGAGAGAATGAAAGTCATTCCCTATGCCTCAGCCATAGGTTCTATAAAGTATGCCATGTTGTATACCAGACCTATTGTGTACCTTGCCATGAGTTTGACAAGGAGGTACAATAGTGATCCAGGAGTAGATCACTGGACAGCGGTCAAAATTATCCTTAGGTACCTAAAGAGGACTAAGGAAATGTTTCTCGGTTATGGAGGTGACAAAGAGTTCGTCGTAAGGAGTTACGTCGTTGCAAGCATTGACACTGATCCGGATGACTCTGAGTCTCAATCTGGATACATATTGAAAGTGAGAGCAATTAGCTAGAGTAGCTCCGTGCAGAGAATTGTAGACATAGAAATTTTCAAAATACATACCGATCTGAATATGGCAGACCCGTTGACTAAACTTCTCTCGCAAGCAAAACATGATCACACCTTGGTACTGTTTGGGTGTTAATCACATAGTGATGTGAACTAGATTATTGACTATAGTAAACCCTTTGGGTGTTGGTCACATGGCAATGTGAACTATGGGTGTTAATCATATAAAGATGTGAACTATTGGTGTTAAATCGCATGGCGATGTGAACAAGATTATTGACTCTAGTGCAAGTGGGAGACTGAAGGAAATATGCCCTAGCGGCAATAATAAAGTTGTTATTTTATATTTCCTTATATCATGATAAATGTTTATTATTCATGCTAGAATTGTATTAATCTGAAACTTGATACATGTGTGGATACATAGACAAAACACCGTGTCCCTAGTAAGCCTCTACTAGACTACCTCGTTAATCAAAGATGGTTAAGTTTCCTAACCATAGACATGTGTTATCATTTTATGAATGGGATCATATCATTAGCAGAATGATGTGATGGACAAGACCCATCCATTAGCATAGCATATTGATTGTTCAGTTTTATTGCTATTGCTTTCTTCATGTCAAATACATATTCCTTCGACTATGAGATTATGAAACTCCCGGATACCGGAGGAATACCTTGTGTGCTATCAACCGTCACAACGTAACTGGGTAATTATAAAGATGCTCTACAGGTATCTTTGAAGGTGTTTGTTGGGTTGGCATACATCGAGATTAGGATTTGTCACTCTGAGTATCGGAGAGGTATCTCTGGGCCCTCTCGGTAATGCACATCATAATAAGCCTTGCAAGCAATGTGACTAATGAGTTAGTTAATGGATGATGTCCTACGGAACGAGTAAAGAGACTTGCCGGTAACGAGATTGAACTAGGTATAAAGATACCAACGATTGAATCTCGGGCAAGTAACATACCGATGACAAAGGGAGTAACGTATGTTGTCATTACGGTTCGACCGATAAAGATCTTTGTAGAATATGTGGGAGCCAATATGAGCATCCAGGTTCCGATATTGGTTATTGACCGGCGAGATGCCTCGATCATGTCTACATAGTTCTTGAACCCGTATGGTCCACACGCTTAACGTTCAATGACGATTTTGTATTATATGAGTTATGTGATTTGGTGACCTAGTGTTGTTCGGAGTCCCGGAAGAGATCACGAAATGGTCAAGAGGTAAATATTGATATATAGGACGATGGTATTCAGACATCAGAAGTGTTTCGGGATGCACCGGGTACTTATCGGGTCACTAGAAGGGGTTCCGGGCACCCCTGGCAAAAGATACTGGCCTTATGGGCCAAGAGGGGAAACACACCATCCACAAAGGGGCTGGTGCGCCCCTCCCATATGGGCTGGACAAATTGGAGAAGGAAAGGGGAAGGAGGAAAGGAAAAACGGAATAGGATTCCCCCTTCCCCATCTTCCCTTCCTACTCCGAATAGGAATAGGAAAGGGGAGAGGCCGAATTGGGAGGCGCCCAAGTAGGATTCCTCCTACTTGGGGCGCCCGCTTGGCTACCTCTCCTCCCCTCCAGCCTATATATATGAAGGGGGGCACCGCTAGAACACACATGAATCATTGTTAGCCGTGTGCGGCACCCCCCTCCACGGTTTACGCCTCTGGTCATATTCACGTAGTGCTTAGGCGAAGCCCTGCACGGATCACTTCACTATCACCGTCACCACGCCGTCGTGCTGACGGAACTCTCCCTCGACACTTTGTTGGATCAAGAGTTCGAGGGACGTCATCGAGCTGAACATGTGCAGAACTCAGAGGTGCCGTATATTTTGTGCTTGATTGGTCAGAACGAGAAGAAGTTTGACTACATCAACCGCGTTGTCAAACGCTTCCGCTTTCAGTCTACGAGGGTACATGGACACACTCTCCCCCTCTCGTTGCTATGCATCTCCTAGATAGATCTTGCATGAGCGTAGGATAATTTTTGAGATTGCATCCTACATTCCCCAACAAGAACTATTGATCAAGCTGAATTGCTATTGAATAATATATTGATTAATGAAAATGATTGGACACTTCTTGAACCCACTCCAAAGCCAACTCCAAAGAAAAGGGGTATTATATTTCTCAGTCCTGAAGATATGCAAGAGGCAAAGAAATCTATGAAAGGAAAAGGTATTAAAGATGAAGATGTTAAGAATCTACCACCTATTGAAGAAATACATGGTCTTGATAACCCGACACAGGTAGTCGAGGTAAACTCTCTCCGTAGATTTCATGAAGGTGATATCCCTCATAATAAGTCTGCTAGACAATGCTTGGATGAGTTTGATAATTTTATTGTTAAAAAGGAAAGTTTCAATGCTTATGTTAGTAGACAATTGAAACATAATGCTAACATGATTGATCACTTGAGTAATTATATGAATAGAATTGTTAATGATCTTAAGCTTATTAGTAAACATGCTTCCATGGTTACAACTCAAGTAGAACAAGTACTTAAGGCTCAAGATGAATTTCTTAATGAGTTGAATAGTAAGAATAATGATAATGTTGTTAGGGTTATGACTAGAGGTGGTAAAATGACCCAGGAACCTTTGTATCCTGAGGGCCATCCTAAGAGAATTGAGTAGGATTCTTAGAGAACTAATACTGATGCACCTAGTCCTCGCTCTAAAAAGAAAAAGAAAACTGATAGGACTTTGCATGCTAGTGAACCTGCTATAGACACACCTGAGAATCCCAATGATATTTCTATTTCTGATGCTGAGACACGGTCTGGTAATGAACATGAACCTAGTGCTAATGCTAATGATGATGTTCATGTTGATGCTCAACCTAGTAATGATAATGATGTAGAGATTGAACCTGTTGTTGATCTTGACAACCCACAATCAAAGAATCAACGTTATGATAAAAGAGACTTTGTTGCTAGGAAGCATGGTAAAGAAAGAGAACCATGGGTTCAGAAACCCATGCCCTTTCCTCCTAATCCATCCAAGAAAAAGGATGATGAGGATTTTGAGCGCTTTGCTGAAATGATTAGACCTATCTTTTTTTCATATGCGGTGACTGATATGCTTAAAATGCCTCCTCCTTTTACTAAGTATATGAAAGATATTGTTACTAATAAAGAAAGATACCGGAAGCTAAAATTTCCACCATGCTTGCTAATTATACTTTTAAGGGTGGAATATCAAAGAAACTTGGAGAACCAGGAGCACCCACTATACCATGCTCCATTAAAAGAAACTATGTTAAAACTGCTTTATGTGATCTCGGAACTGGTGTTAGTGTTATGCCTTTCTCTTTGTATCGTAGACTTGATTTGAATAAGTTGACATCTACTGAAATTTCCATGCAAATGGCTAATAAATCAACTGCTATACCCATCGGTATTTGTGAGGATGTGCCTGTTGTGGTTGCAAACATTACTATTCTAATGAACTTTGTTATTCTTGATATTCCCGAGGACGATAGTATGTCGATTATTCTTGGTAGACCATTTTTAATACTGCATGGGCTGTTATTGATTGCAACAAAGGCAATGTCACTTTTCATGTTAATGGTAATGAGCATACGGTACACTTTCCGAAGAAACAACCTCAAGTTCATAGTATAAATTCTATTGGAAAATTTTCAACTAGTACTATTGGAGGTTTTGAATTCCCTATTCCTACGGCCAAAAAGAAATATGATATTCTTATTGTTGGGGAAATTCAAAATTAGTATTTTATGTCTGTTTTCTGAATTATCCATGCAATAGAAAATGTCCCAAAAATAAAAGTTCTCCAAATGCCCTGAAAATTTGATATGATTTGTTATATAATATTTAAGAATTTTTGGTGCAAAGAACACACCATGGGGCCTCACCAGTTGGCCACAAGGGTGGAGGGCGCGCCCACCCCCCTGGGCGCGCCCCCTGACCTTGTGGGCCCCACGTGGGCCCACTCCACTTATTCCAGCGCCCATCCACTCCTTCCTCCAGAAAAAATCACTCCATTGCTCAAACTCGTGTTCTTGCTCATCTTGCTGCCATTTTCGATCTCCTTGCTCAAAGCCCCATTCACAAAACTGCTTTGGGGGATTGATCTTCGGTATGTGACTCCTCTAATGGTCCAATTAGTTTTTGTTCTAGTGCTTTATTCATTGCAAATTTTTGCTGCTTTGATGACCCGTTCTTGAGCTTGCGTGTCAAAATTTATATGGTCTAAAGTAGTTTTGATGCATGATATAGCTCCTAGGCACTTCTAGGAGTAGTTGCTATCAATCTTGTTGAGTTTGATTCACTTTTATTTTGAGTCACTAAAAATTTCAGAAATTTTTTAGAGGAAGAGGAATGTCTAGGAAAATGTACCAAGGTGGTTCTTCAAGGAAGCAAGGACCCAGGCCTGCGATTCGTGAGCAAGACCTTGAACCGCCAAGGGAAGCTCAAGTGAAGCCGTGTGAATGGTTGTCGGATGAATTTATGGGTCGTGCAGGTTTCAAGGATGAATTCTATGCGTACATACAAAATGTCGGCCTCGAGGATTTCTTATCGGACCAATGCTTACAGTATTATTATCTCATTGATTCCTTCGTGCGGAGGTTTGAGTTTTCATCCAAGCGCAATACTCATACTGTCATGTTTGATCTTTACGATGAATCTTATACCATGGACCTATAAGACTTTTGTAATGCATGTAAAATTCTGCAATGGGTTAGTCTTAGTGAGCCTCACAAATCTGAATATAATGATTTCCTTGCTAGTATCACTGTTGGAGAAACTAGAAATATCACACAAGCAACCGTAGGGAGCATTCACTTTCCTGCCATACATTATTTTGCTCTCTTTATTGGTAGGTGTATTAATGGTAAACATGAGCTTTGCCATGTTTGCGCTCCAGATCTTAGTATCCTCAAGTGTGTGGTGTTAGGTGATAAATGATATAATTTGGGAGCCATTATTGCTAGAAGATTACACCTTAATTCTAAAGATGGAAATTTATTTGGTGGGATTTATGCAACTCGTTTAGCTAACTATTTGAATGTACCTATTAGAAGTTATGATATTGAGTTGCCACCTACTTTTCTGGATTATGAGGCTATGGTACGCCACCAGTTTCTTAAGAGGAATGAACAGATCCTCCAGTACCAACTAATCTTTGATAGACGGCGTGTCGTCCTTGTTACCCTTCCTGCTCCTGCTTTCTTTAACTTTCAGGCAAAGGGACGATATTTTATAAATAGAGAGGAGACAGACGACTATGAGAGAACAGCGAAGGTTGCTTGCCTCCATGCTGCAGCCCTTCAGGCAGGAGCAGATGCGTCTCAGTACAACCCCAACTACAACTTTGGATATCCACCAGGTCAGTGGCCTTAGACCAACTTAGGCCAAAAGGCTAAGCTTGGGTGAGTACGTATTTCTCACCGACATTATATTCATGTTCACACATTCATTCTAGTTGTCCCTGTTCATACTTTTTCATTGTATTATCCATGTTAGTTTATTTGTTTTTCCGCTTTCTTCTTGTGTGTTTGATTAACCTTAAGAAACCAAAAATAATAGTTGTAGTAGTTTACTTTCTATACATGCTTAGTAGTAGTAAAATTAAAAGAAAACCCAAAAATATTTCCCATTCTTCTTTTGCTTGTTGGGAGCTTTCTCGTGTAAATAGTTTTTCTCGTTCTTGTTTTACTTCCTTCAGAAAAACAAAAACTCCAAAAATATTTCAGTGTGTTTCTTTGAATTTCTTTTGTTTGGGGGTCGAGAGGAGAAGACCACGATGGAAATGTTGAGTGGCTCTCATATGCATTATTGTTGATCTAACAGAGAGCCCATATTACCTTGTCTTCTCCTTTGAATAAATGTTTGCAGATTCCAGCTTAGTCTGATGCATGTGCACTATTATTATTATCCACATCGTTCGGTCGTGCAAGTGCAAGGCAATAATGACGATATATGATGAAATGATTGAGATGAGGAGAAGCTAGTATGAACTCGACCTATCTTGTTTTTGTAAATATGATTAGTTCATCATTCCTGATTCAGCCTATTATGAATGAAACATGTTTGCAATGACAATTAGAGATTATAGTTATTCATGACATGCTTAATTAGCTAGGAGTTTATAATGGTTTACCTTGCGTGCCAACATGGAGATTAAAATGGTTGTGATGTAGTATGATAGGATGGTATCCTCCATTGAATGATTCGAGTGGCTTGACTTGGCACATGTTTACGCATGTAGTTGAAACAAAATGCACATAGCCTCTATGATATTTATGTTCATGGTGATTTATATCCCACTCATTCTTGCATTCAATGTTTGTTAATCTCAATGCATTTTTATGACTGTTGTCGCTCTCTACTTGGTCACTTCCCAGTCTCTTTCTAGCCTCCACTTGTACTAAGCGGGAATAGTGCTTGTGCATCCACTTCCATAAACCCAAAAGTTGTTCCATATGAGTCCAACATACCTACCTATATATGGTATCTACCTGCCATTCCAAGTAAATTTGCATGTGCCAAACTCTCAACCTTCAAATGATAATTTGTTTTGTATGCTCGAATAGCTCATGTGTCAACTAGGGCTGTCAATATCTTACATGCTAGGTGGGTTATTCTCACGATGAGTGGACTCCGCTCATCATTCACAAGAAAATGTCTGGTAACCGGGATGCCCAGTCCCTTGATAAAGCAAATCAAATCAAACTAATTGCAAACAAAACTCCCCCAGGATTGTTGTTAGTTGGACGGTACCCGTTGTTTCGGACCAGCCGTGGAATGTGCTTGTTGGTGGTGGGGGAGTATAAACTTTACCATTCTGTTTGGGAACCGCCTATAATTTATGTAGCATGGAAGATACCGAGATCTCTTGATTGTTACGTTGACAATGAAAGCATGCCGCTCAAAATATTATTCCTCTCTATTTCAAAACTCGAGCTTTGGCACCTTTGCAAATCCCTGCTTCCCTCTGCGAAGGGCCTATCTATTTACTTTTATTGTTGAGTCATCATCCTCTTATAAAGAGCACCAGTTAGAGAGCACCATTGTCATTTGTATGCACTGTTATTAATTTATATTGAGTATGACTATGAATGGATCTCTTTTACCATGAATTACAATGTCTAGTCAGTCCTTGATCTTCAGGGGTGCTCTGCATTTATGTTTTGCGGTCTCAGGAAGGGCTAGTGAGATACCATCTTGTTATATTATATCATGATTGTTTTGAGAAAAGTGTTGTCATCCGAGATTTATTATTATTGCTCGCTAGTTGATTATGCCATTGATATGAGTAAACCTAATACCTAAATATTATTGAGAATATGGTTAGTTCATGATCTTTGCTGAAAACTTGAATGCTGGCTTTACATATTTGCACCAACAAGATCAAACAGAGTTTGTAGAAGTTTTTCTTTATCACTTTCAGTTTGTCAACTGAATTTCTTGAGGACAAGCAATGGGTTAAGCTTGGGGGAGTTGATACGTCTCCGTCCTATCTGCTTATCCAAACTTTGTTTCCCTTGTTTTGGACTCTAACTTGCATGATTTGAATGGAACTAAACTGGATTGACATTGTTTTCAGCAGAATTGCCATGGTGTTATTTTTGTGTGGAATAAAAAGTTCTCGGAATGACCTGAAACTTCACGGAGCCAAGTTTTGGAATTAATAAAAAATATTGGCGAAAGAATCAATACCAGGGCATCCACACCCTAGCCACAAGGGTGGGGGTGCGCCCTCCGACCTTGTGGGCCGCCTGGACCGCCACCGACCTCAACTCCAACTCCATATATTCTCTTTCGGGGAGAAAAAAACAGATAAAAGGATTCATCACGTTTTATGATACGGAGCCGCCGCCAAGCCCTATTCTTCCTTGAGAGGGCGGATTTGGAGTCCGTTCGAGGCTCCGGAGAGGGGAATCCATCGCCATCATCATCATCAACCATCCTACATCACCAATTTCATGATGCTCACCGCCGTGCATCAGTAATCCCATCATAGGCTTGATGGACCGTGATGAGTTGGATGAGATTTACCATGTAACCGAGTTAGTTTTGGTCGGGTTTGATCCCTAGTATCCACTATGTTCTAAGATTGATGTTGTTATGACTTTGCTGTGCCTAATGCTTGTCACTAGGGCCCGAGTGCCATGATTTCAGATCTGAACCTATTATGTTTCCATGAATATATTTGTGTTCTTGATCCAATATTGCAAGTTATAGTCACCTACTACATGTTATGATCCGGCAACCCCGGAGTGACAATAGTCGAGACCACTGCCGGTGATGACCATAGTTTGAGGAGTTCATGTATTCACAAAGTGTTAATACTTTGGTCCGGTACTCTATTAAAAGGAGGCCTTACTATCCCTTAGTTTCCACTAGGACCTCGCTGCCATGGGAGGGTAGGACAAAAGATGCCATACAAGTTCTTTTCCATAAGCATGTATGACTATATTCCGAACACATGCCTACATTACATTGATGAATTGGAGCTAGTTATGTGTCGCCCTATGTCATAACTGTTGCATGATGAATGCCATACGACATAATTATCCATCATTGATCCATTGCCTACGATCTTTTCACATATTGATCTTTGCTAAGATACTTTTCCGTTGCCACTGTTCCAATTACTACAAAACTACTACTGTCACTTTTGCCACCGTTACCACTACTTCCATACTACTTTGCTACTAAATACTTTGCTACAAATATTAAGTCTTTCAGGTGTGGTTGAATTGACAACTCAGTTGCTAATACTCAAGAATATTCTTTGTCTCCCCTTGTGTCGAATCAATAAATTTGGGTTGAAAACTCTACCCTCAAAAACTGTTGTGATCCCCTATACTTGTGGGTTATCAGGCCTCACCTCGCAGTTGTGGCCTCACTACTAAGTTCTCCTATGAGGACACTTGCCATATCAACCCCACAACAGTTGGCGCCCACCTTGGGGCCCATGCACCAGGGTGTCATCTTCTTGGAGAGAGCCTCCCGAGGGATCGAGAAGCTCATGATCGGCCAAATGTGGAATAGCCGGTGCGGAAGGATCTACATCGACACACAGACTAGGGTCCCGAGACCGACTCCCTCGAGTCAGGATTCCGGGTCCCCTTCTGTAAGATCGACGTCTTCTTCGGGTGCATTGGTGGGACTGTGCAGGAGCCAGAAGCCGCCGGCGACTCCATCTTAGGAGGTGTCACGCTCGTCCACTCGGACAACGAATTGTCGGTCGTCGAATACAACTTCGACGAAACCGAGTTCATCCTTCTAGTTTTTGACGAGAGGTTGGGTGGATATTCAGATAAAGAAGAGTACCCGGTCTCTCACGGGACACCTCGTCGTGCAGCTGTCTACATGGCAAGAACTTAATAGGACCAGCCTCGTTACGGCGGCAACAGAAACCTGATTACGACTCCGCCAAACACAACCTCAAGCTAGAACCCGGTTTTCAGTACGCCAGGTTAGGTAGGTAACGCCCCAGCGGCAGCCAACGAGTCGGCGCGGAAAGCTCAAGCGCATAGGAGCTAGTAGCACTCAGCATGCTCCTTGCGAGCCCGGTTACTCCAGAGAATGTGGAAGCACGAAAAGCAAAGATTGAGAAGTGTTGTGAACAGCTAGCCAAGGTGTCTGTACTAAAACTGGCATATCTCGGGTAGGGGGTCCCAATCTTCGTGATCTGAGCTAGATGGTAAGAACAAGAGTAGGGACACGATGTTTTCCCCAGGTTCGGGCCCTCTTGATTAGGTAAAACCCTACGTCCTTATATACTGATTGTGATGGGGTACAAAGTACATATTGATCTACCTCGAGATCGTATGAGTTTGTCTAAGCTCTAAACCCTATGAATGTGTTTTTGCATGCTTCTATAGATTAAACCCCATGCCTTATATAGGCACTGGGGGTATTTATGGTTTACACATAGTTGGTTACAATGTAGGGATAAACATGCCAACTATTCAAATACGCTTGAAGTGTACGCCAAGCCTCCAGGAGATCTTCATCTTGATTACGCTGAGGGCCAGGGCCGGCATGGCCCATTTGTCAATCTTCGGTGGGTCCTTGGATCAGCCCATAGCCGGCAGATCGATGTAGCAAGCACCCCCTAATCCACAACACCAACAGCAGCCTCTGAACTAGTCTTCAAGCCGAGGATATCAGACATCTTCTTTGGTGTAACTTTATAAGTTTGAGTCTTCGGCTTTGTGGGCGAGTTCCATCCTCCACATCGGCTTCCGATTCTGAGGTCTTGGTCTGCTCTTAGGTCTTCTTGGCTTTCCTAATCATGACCTCTGTTGGAAAAGGCAGTGCCTATGAGGCGCTTAGGCATGCCTAGGCGCTAGGAAATGGCCAAACGCCTCGCCTAGGGCATAAATGGAAGCCTAGGCAACGCAAGCAAAGAATTGTCTCCCCAATTAATATGTTTGGGAGAAGGGAGAGTAGAGGGGCACCTTGCATATGGTGGGATATTGTGGTGTGGTGTCCGTTGAGAGGAGAGAGATGAGGGGGCCATGCATGTGAAGAGAGAGGTAAGAGAGAAGGACCACACATGGGCTTTTTTGGTTAATTGCATGTCTGGACTCCCGCGTAGCTCCCATAGTTTAGTTTTGATTTGCTGGAAAACGTACATCCGGACCACTTCGTGGACCGATAGGGTTCTCATTGGATGACAAAAGTTGACATATATAAGTGACCTAGACACCACAATCCAGACATATACTAGAGCTTTGAGGGTCTCCTTTAGAGATACCCTTAGTCTAGGTCCTAATTGTTGTTCTTCCGTTTTTTTTTTGAAAATATGGATAAACTATTGGCCTCGGTAAATACATATATTCATGTATTGTTAATTGTAAAAGAAATAATGTAAAAAAATCAAGTAATGTGGTTGAGTGATTTGGCTTCTAAAAAAGAAAGTTCAAGAAAAATACAAGCCCATCTACATAAGGCACACACCGTGGTAATATATTCAAAATCTAATACAAAACCAACCAGTGACATATTAGTAGATAAATGATGCAACACTCCAATACAACACCTTCGGTCCAATTAGATCTTAGACCAAGAGCGTTGACGCTTGAAGCAACAACTTGAACAAAGTAACGACCCACTACCATCGACGCTGCATGATCTAGTCTCAGGTCTACATGATGGGTTTCACCCCGAGAGAATGTATCTTTGATGTCTGTTGTCATAGTCATCGTCCACCACTTTATCGGTGAGTTCACACAAAACTAAACGGAATAAAAGGAGAAATCATTGGAAAGGAAGATCTATCAGGAGATGTAACATCCCAAAATTCTAAATTTTGGAATGTTATACTAAACTAGTAATTATGATTGTTTGTGTGATTTTTGTGTGATTAACTGTGTGAAATTGAGTAGAAATTGAAACTTTTTGAAAGTTAAATGAGAGGGAATAAAAGGACTTCCCCAAAACTTTCATCTTTCATTTTGATCTCCGTGAATTCAAATTCATTTCAAGTTTTTATTCAAATTATTTTCTCCAAAAATATATATGAAAATGAGGGTAAATGATTCCCTCCAAGAGAAAATAAATTAGAAGTCATTTTAGTATTTAAAAAAAATGATTTCCATTGGTTTTCATTGCAATAGTAGAATTATTTGAATTTTGAGATTTATAGTAACTTTATTTGAACTCAAAAAAATGCTTCATCTTTTTCTTTATAAAATTCTGAGGATTCTAATATATAATATGCCTATGAAAATTTTTATTTTATTTTTTTATTCTATTATTCTTTTCTATTTTTATTTAAACAAAAAAATTACATGCGGCCCATAATTAACTATCGCCCACATGCGCAGCATAGCAGCAACAGGGCGTCCCATTTTCTCTCTCTCTCTCTCTCTCCTACATGGACCAGGCCCAGCCGGCCATATTCCTTCCCTAGATTTTTGTCCATGGTTTTCTTTTCTTTTCAATTGGTCGAATAAAAAAAACTACGAGTGCATGCGCGCGACCACCGAACGTTTTGGCCAATGCGGGGCGCCTCTTTTGCCCCTCTTTTCTCTTTTTCGTTTATGTTTCGTCCCACATTGCCTAGACTTTGACCTTCAAGCCTTCCTTCCACCTATAAATATAGATCCAATGAGCACCCAAAAACCATCCAACTTGGGTTAACTCAATATTTTGGTTTGACTAGCTTCACAAAAAGGAAAAAATATTTCTTCTCTCTGGCGAGAATTCTGGAAGTTGTCTCCTCTCTGAAGTTGTTTCTTCTCTACATTGTGAAGGTACTCTGCTCGTATTTTCCTTTACTCCCATAATTTATTTCATTTATCTTAGGGTTGTTACAAGATGGTATCAGAGCACATGTTGACCATAGGACGTGACCCTACAAACTGGAAAGCACTAGGATAGGATCTCTCTAAAACTTTATTTTAAAAAATCCCTTACTACTCGTCTTTTCTAATTTTATCAAATATCCCCTCTCATCTCTAAGTAGTAGACTGTACCATTCCCCTTTAACCACCTAGGAGGATCATCTCATGACCACTTCAGCACAAAGAGGACTACATGCATTGGAAGGATTAAGGCTCTGATTATTGAAGAATCTGAATACTCAAAGAATGTGAAGACTCTGAAGAATTACTAGATTGATATGACCTTTAGGAGACCAAACCCATGTTATATACACACGTTAGATGCGATGATTGCTGAGGTGTCATTTTTATGGTTTTCTGACACCAAAAAATAAAACCTATTTGAAAACATTGTTTGAACAGGTATCTATATCTCCCTCTGCATTCTATCTTGCCCTAAACCCAAGACTACATTGGAGGATGTACTACGAAGGTTCCGAATGGATGAAGATGGATGCAACACAGTGATGAATCCAAGTTAACCCAAGCATCAGGATCCGATAAGAAGCAAGCACACTCTTGCTGAAGGAAGAACCCCGGAAGAATCTACGACTTCACCAACAGATGATTTATAGGAATTTATGCAATACCCGAGAGTTGTGAAGAAACGATAGATGTTTTGTTTGGCTTGTAGAACAAATGGATTTTTCAAACCTAGTTTGTGGACAAGATAAAATTCTTCAGTGCTTGTGAGGATGCCCGAGTGTTAGAATGCGAGATTCACTAAACCATATACAAGGTAATGATTTGGGTACAGAATGGATTGATCACCATGCCGACTTACTCTTATTATTCGCTCTTGATATGTGGGATGGTAAATCTTGAGTGACTTACCTATAGTAGACAGAAGACGTTGTTGCCTAGAATGGTATGACAATTTTCCCTTGTATAAGGCAACCATTGCCAACCGTAGGTTATACAGTGAGAATACAACCTAGACTCATTTTCTGAAAGAACCCCAATTAGAATATCTGATGACCACCATGAGTGTCGGGGGGATGAACCCCAGGCACGCAAAGGAACCCGGATCCTTTTCAAAAACAACGGGGCCAGCAACGCCCCTCAAGCCAGCTCGCGCTTGGCCGGTCGCTCGACCCGGCCG
The DNA here is from genome assembly GCF_003073215.2 of Triticum urartu. NCBI lineage: Eukaryota > Viridiplantae > Streptophyta > Magnoliopsida > Poales > Poaceae > Triticum > Triticum urartu. The sequence continues at coordinate 153,114,974 of NC_053028.1, read as the reverse complement.
AATTCCTCAACCCGGCCCTGACGGCCGGCGCAAGACAGCCGAGCCCGGCACACCAAGACTTCTTCAACAAGCCAGCTCCCCCTTGGCGTGTTCCCCAACCCGGCCACGGTTCAGCTCCCGTCCCATGCCAACCGTACGATGGGACGAGTCTTCATTCAGAGATGAGCGAGGCAACAGTGCCCCTCCCATGCCTTTGCTCAGCCGGGGCGAGGCAACAATGCCCCACCTACCCGCTGACCAAGGTTGGCGTGGCTACAGTCCACCCCTCGTCACTGCTGACGCCAGGTAGAGGTGACCTAATGGAATGCCACTGTAGCGGACTCAACCCGGCCACTCCCTGACGATCGACAAGACAGAAAACAGTGTCCCTACACCCGACGGGTCCCACGCCCGAAGAACCCGGCGAGCCCTGACACCTGGCAGGTCCCAGCACCGGTTTCCCGGACGATGACAACCCGGCCCCACGGCCTTGTAACATTACCATTGTATCCCTGGGAGGTTGACCTATAAAACCCCGAGGAGCCCTCATGCATACGGGCACTCACGCACGCATTCATCGAACACAAGCAAGTAGACTAGCCACACACACACACCCAAGGAGAGGAAGCAGCCTAAGCCTTGGCTTGCCTTCCTTCTTCCTCCATACAGCTCTAGGAGCAACTCTGTACTGATACATATAAACCACACTCGGCAAGACTAGGGGTGTTATCTCTCCGGAGAGCCCCGAACCTGGGAATGTCTTGCGTCCCGCGCTCGCTCATGCCGACCTCGCCTCTAGAGCCCACCAGTGCCCTCGAGCCTCCTCCTCTCTTCTGCCATCCCTTGGAATCTGCCATGAACCCACCACGACAGTTGGCGCCCACCGTGGGACAGCTCGAGGTCCTGGCCGGAAGCATGCTCTAGACGGGGCTCCCCTCCGACTCTGATGAGCCCGTCACGCTAGCGGACGACGTCATCGACGCGCTCGTTACCTCCTTCACCGCGCTACGCATCTCCGATGCACCCGCGGCCGATGAGTACCCCAGCGAGGTACTTGATTTCTCTGACTCCCCCTCTCCCTCGGCGGCAGCGCTCCCGACGGAGGGATGGACCTCTATGTGGAGGTCTTCGTCATCGACACCGACCCCTCTTCCTCGTCCAGCGCGGCGAAGAAGGCCGCCGAAGCCAGGTCCGCAGCGGAGCGGGCAGGCTCGCCCAACCCGCTGCACGCCACGATGCAGATCCTTCGCGTTCCCATCGCCACCGATGTCGATGCCTCCAACATCGCTGAGGCCCGGACTCGGCTCGAGGAGCACCGCGAGTGCCTGCTGGACCTGACTGAGATGCTCGCCGGTACGCAATGTCGGCTGGACTCCGCTCAGCTGGAGTGCAACACCTCCTGCGGCCCAGCCAAGCCGAGTCACTGACGTGTGAGCCCGGGGCGGCGCGATCGGCCGCGCCTTCGGCGCCATCCTGCCCGTCTATGAGACGCTCGTGAAGAACATGTGTGCCGCCTAGGCGGCCGCGGTCGGCCTGGATGAGCTCAAGGGCGACGAGCTGAGGGATCACCTCAAGCGGGTGAATGACCTCCTCGACGCGGCCAACGCGCAGCAGGACCGCCTCAAACAACTTGCCAAGCCGGCGGGATCCGGCTCCGCCCGTGCCAATGGACTCGGCGATCATCAGAACACGGCGTCTTCGACACCCGGTGAGGCGCACTCCTGCCGCACCCGGACCCGGCGCAACCCCGCTCCGATGACTGTTGGCGGCTTGGGTGATGAGGCGGCCCTGGAAGAACGATGCTGGCCTGATCCTCCTCTCCAACCCGGCCGACGTCCGGCTTCAATCGACCCGGCTCCCTGCGGCACGGTCGCCAGCCGGCTGGGCCCACGCGCCATCGACAACACCGATGCCCGCCACCGCCTCGACCGACTGCTCTCTCCCAGGAGCTGGAGGAGAGCGGCCCCGTCGGGCCGGCGTGCTTTGGACCATGCATCCGAGACGAGCCCTTTACCAAAGGGTTCATGCTCCCCCGCGACACCCCCAAGTACAACGGCACCGTGAAGCCGGAGGACTGGCTCACCGACTACACCACCGCCATCGGCATCACCGGCGGCAACCACTGTCTCGCCGTGCGCTACGCTCCGCTCATGCTCCAAGGGTCGGCCCGCACGTGGTTGAACAGCCTGCCTATGGGCAGCATCAGCACATGGGTCTATTTCGAGCATGCCTTCATGCGCAACTTCACCGAGACCTACCAGCGACCCGGCCATCCCAGCCAGCTCGCCATGTGCGTGCAGGGGCCGGAGGAAACCGGACGCGAGTACCTCGCACGCTGGACCGAGCTCCGGAGCAGCTGCGAGGGTGTCCATGAAGTCCAAGCAATCCAGTACATCGTCAATGGGTGCCGTGATGGAACCCTCCTCAAGCACAAGCTCTTGCGGTCCGAGCCGGCCACCATGGCCGCGCTCAGGGTGACGGCGGACAGGTACGCTAACATTGACTCCGCCATGAAGATCCAGGTGGCGCTGGACGAAGCCGGCAAGGCAAACCCGGTTCCCCCTCTGAAGCCGGCGGCGAAGGAAGCCGGCAGCAGCACAACCAGGAGAACAACAAGCGCAAGGCCGACCAGCCAGCCCAGCGCTATGACAACCGGCTCGTCGCGGCCGCCGAGCAGGCGTCCGCGACCGACCCGGCCGCCAAACGCCGGCAAGACGGCATGGCAGCCCACCATGAGTTTCGAAGAGATGCTCGACGCTTCCTGCAAGCACCACAGTGGCGCAAGGTCGTCCACGCACATGCTTTGGTAGTGCGACATCACCAAGCGCATCATGAGGGGCGACATCCCACCTCCTCCGGCCCCGGCTCCGGGAGCGGGGCAGCCGCCTCCGCCTCCTCCTCCGCTCCCAGTAGGCGGCGCGATGCGCGACGACGTCTACCCGGCCCTGAACGCGACCTACGTTGTCTTCACCAGCCTCGGCGACGACAAGCAAGCGAGCGCCTGCTCCGGCAGGAAGTGAACACCATCATCCCGGCCAAGCCGGAGTACATGCACTGGTCAGACTGCCCGGTCACCTGGACCTGGAAGGACCACCCGGCGGTCATGCCGAACCCGGGTGGCTACGCTCTCGTCCTCGACCCTACCCTCGTCCCGCCCCGGCGCACGTGCAAGTTCTCTCGGGTCCTCATCGACGGCGGCAGCAGCATCAACATCCTCAACCATGAAACCATGACCAAGCTCGGCCTCGAGGCCAAGGACCTGGAGCCAACCCAGACAGTCTTCCAAGGCATCGTTCCTGGCCTCTCCTGCTCTCCGATCGGCCGTGTCTGGCTCGACGTCCTGTTCGGCGACAACAACCACTTCCGACACGAGCCGCTCTGGTTCGAGGTGGTGGACCTTTCCAGCGCGTACAATGCGCTGCTGGGCCGACACGCGCTCGCCAAGTTCATGGCGGTCCCCCACTAAGCCTACCTGAAAATGAAGATGCCGGGTCCGACGGTCCTCATCACCATCACTGGCGACTACCGCAGGTCCCTGGAATGCGCCCGAGACGGCGCCAAACTGGCTGATTCGCTGGTCATAGCCAAGGAGTGGCGCCAGCTCGACCGGAACGTCGCCCTGGCTAATGCGACATCAGCCGCGCCGGTTCCGGCCTAGGAGCCGGACGATGAGGCCTTGTTCAAGCCCTCCAAGAAAACCAAGAAAGTGAAGCTGAACACGGAAGACCCCAGCTGCGGCAAGTACGTTGTTGTAGGCACCCGCCTCGACAACAAATAGGAAGGCGAGCTCATAGACTTCCTCCGTGAGAATCAGGGCGACCAGAGAAGGGCAAGATCCAAGCCGTCCAGCGCCCAGTGTACTACCTGAGTGAGGTGCTCTCCGCCTCAAAGCAGAACTACCCGCACTACCAGAAGATGTGTTATGGCGTGTACTTCACCGCCAAGAAACTGAAGCAGTACTTCCAAGAGCATGTTCTCACCATGGTCAGCACGGCCCCCCTCGGCGAGATCATCGGGTGCCAGGATGCCTTTGGCCGGGTCGCCAAGTGGGCGCTTGAGCTAGCAGGCCACACCATCCTCTACGAGCCTCGCACCACATTCAAGTCCCAAACTATGGCCGACTTCCTCGTCGACTGGACTGAGACCCAGTACCTGCCACCGCCGCCGGATTCAACGCACTAGCGCATGCACTTCGACGCCTCCAAGATGCGTCTCGGCCTGGGAGCTGGCATCTTGCTGTCCTCCCCGAAGGGCAACCGGCTCCGGTACGCGCTCCAGATCCACTTCACCGCCTCCAACAACGTCGCCGAGTACGAAGCCCTTGTGCATGGCCTCCGGCTTGCCAAGGAACTCGGCATCCAACGCATCCTATGCTACGGCGACTCGGATTTGGTGGTGGAGCAGAGCTCCGGCGAGTGGGACGCCCGCGACCCTAACATGGCAAGCTACCGCTTCCTCGTCTAGAAGCTATCCGAATTCTTCGTGGGCTGTGAGTTCCTCCACGTACCGCGTGCGGAAAATGAGGCCGCCGACACGCTCGCCAAGATTGCCTCGTTCTGACAGATCCCGTTCGGCGTATCCCTCGAGCGCCTGCACAAGCCGTCCGTCAAGCCGTCTCCGGACTCCAAGTCCATCTACATCCCGGACAACCCGGCCCGGGGACTGCCGAACTCGGCCCGGGGACTGTCAAATCTGGCCCGGGGGATGCAGTCGTCCACCCGGCCGCCATCATCCTCGACCCGGCCGCCATCGTCCCCGACCCGGCCGCCGCCGTCCCTAGCCCGGGGCTGCCGAACCCGGCTCAGAGGCTGCCGCCCGAAACCCGCCATGGTGGCCGTCTTCGCCGTAGTAACGGCTCCCTCGTGGGCCCTGCCCATATCAGAGTTTCTGGAGAACGGGGTTCTCCCCATGGACGAGACCGAGGCCCGGCAATTGCAACGCCGGGCGTCTGCCTACAACATCATCAACAACGAGCTCGTCAAGCGCAGCTCCACCGGCGTGTTCTAGCGCTGCATCGAGTAGGACCAGGGCATTGAGATCCTTCTCGGCATACACCAGGGCGAGTGCGGGCACCACGCCGCCTCGCGGTCCCTGGTGGCCAAGGCTTTCCACCATGGTTTCTACTGGCCCACGGCCCTCCAAGACGCCGAGTCGCTCGTCCTCAAGTGTGAGGGATGCCAGCGATTCAGCAAGCGCAGCCACCAGCCAGCCTCAGCATTCCGAACCATCCCGATCGCCTAGCCTTTCGCGGTCTGGGGACTCGACATGGTGGGGCCCTTCAAGACCGCTCGAGGTGGCATGACGCATTTGCTGGTGGCGGTGGACAAGTTCACCAAGTGGAACGAAGCAAGGCCAATCAAGAAGCTGGACGGGCCAACAGTTGTCCGGTTCGTCAAAGACATCGCGGTACGCTACGGCATGCCGAACAGCATCATCCCAGACAACGGCGCCAACTTCGCCAAGGGCGCGCTCGCGCAGTATTGCTCCGGCATCCGCCTCGACCTGGCGTCCGTTGCACATCCGCAGTCCAACGGCCAGGTCGAGCGCGCCAACGGCCTCATCCTATCCGGCATCAAGTCGCGGCTTGTCGAGCCGCTTGTCCGCTCACCCAGCAGCTGGCTCGACGAGTTGCCAGCCGTCCTCTGGAGCCTCTGCACCACGCCAAACCGGTCGATCGGGTTCACCCTGTTCTTCCTCGTCTACGGAGCCGAAGCTGTCATCCCGACCGACGTCGAGTTCGACTCGCCACGCGCCGCGATGTACACTGAAGCCGAAGACGAGGAAGCCAGCGAAGACGGCATCGACCTACTCGAAGAAGCACGCCTCCTGGTGCTCAGCCGGTCGGCCATCTACCAGCAAGGCCTGAGGCACTACCACAGCAAGAAGATCAAACCCCTCGCGTTCCGAGAGGGAGACCTCGTCCTCCGACTCGTCCAGCAGCAAGCTGGCCAACACAAGCTCTCCTCCCCATGGGAGGGCCTCTTCATCGTCAGCAAGGCCTTGTGTGACCGCAATGCCTACTACCTCATCGACGCCCGCAAGTCAAACAAGTGCAAGAGAGACACCGGCGGTGAAGAAACAACCCGGCCGTGGAATGCAGAACTCCTCCGCCTGTTTTACAGTTAGCCATGTGCACGTATGTATCACTGCCTTTTGTAATCCTTTGTGACCGCATGAAAACTATGGTGTCCCCGAGCGACGCTCGGGGCTGCCCTTTTCGACCAAGCTTTTGTGTCTCCAGCATTATGCATTACTTTTCTCCCGAACCAACCCCACCACCGGCTCGACTCGCTCGACCCAGGGGCTCGGGGACTGGCCGGCTTGGTCACTACCCGCCGTCTTCCTTAGTAACTCGTGACGCGTTGAGGTCGCCACGCCCTCCACTTTGCCCTAGGCCACAGAACCGGCTTCGGCTGTTGGCAGGCAAGCACAAAGGGCCAAAGCACTAGCGCGCCATGAATACTAAGTCAAGGACCGCCGGGTTACCCAACCCGGCCCCGCCACGTTTAAGTTACCACACAACCGGCTGCTCGCCAACCGACTTCGTCGGATTGCCGCCAGCCCGCCCAGTGGGTGTTTCGCTCGTGCTCAACGTTTCTTAAGCCTAAGTACTGCGCGCTCCTCTCAAAGGCCGAACACCTTGTCACAGATCGGAGCCTCGGCTGTCAGACTCGCGGGGGGGAGGCCCGAGATGGGAAAATCGTAAGAAAACAGCTTAAGAAACGAAAAGCAAGGGCGCAAACATTCACGAAATTTACACATCACAAAGATAAACAGGCCCAAGGCCAGAGTTCATTACACCCAAACACCCCCAGTGGGTGGGTGGACCTGCTACTGATAACCCACAAGTATAGGGGATCGCAACGGTTTTTGAGGGTAGAGTATTCAAACCAAATTTATTGATTCGACACAAGGGGAGCCAAAGAATATTCTCAAGTATTAGCAGTTGAGTTGTCAATTCAACCACACCTGGATAACTTAATATCTGCAGCAAAGTATTAAGTAGCAAAGTAATATGATAGTAGTGGTAACGGTAACAAAAGTAACGGAAGCAAAAGTAATATTTTTGGTGTTTTGTAGTGATTGTAACAGTAGCAACGGGAAAGTAAATAAGCTAGAACCAGTATAGGAAAAGCTCGTAGGCATTGGATCGGTGATGGATAATTATGTCGGATGCGGTTCATCATGTAACAGTCATAACATAGGGTGACACAGAACTAGCTCCAATTCATCAATGTAATGTAGACATGTATTCCGAATATAGTCATGCGTGCTTATGGAAAAGAACTTGCATGACATCTTTTGTCCTACCCTCCCGTGGCAGCGGGGTCCTAATGGAAACTAAGGGATATTAAGGACTCCTTTTAATAGAGAACCGGAACAAAGCATTAGCACATAGTGAATACATGAACTCCTCAAACTATAGTCATCACCGGGAGTGGTCCCAGTTATTGTCACTTCGGGGTTGCCGGATCATAACACATAGTAGGTGACTATAGACTTGCAAGATAGGATCAAGAACACACATATATTCATGAAAACATAATAGCTTCAGATCTGAAATCATGGCACTCGGGCCCTAGTGACAAGCATTAAGCATAGCAAAGTCATAGCAACATCAATCTCAGAACATAGTGGATACTAGGGATCAAACCCTAGCAAAACTAACTCGATTACATGATAGATCTCATCCAACCCATCACCGTCCAGCAAGCCTACGATGGAATTACTCACGCATGGCGGTGAGCATCATGAAATTGGTGATGGAGGATGGTTGATGATGACGACGGCAACAAATCCCCCTCTCCGGAGCCCCGAACGGACTCCAGATCAGCCCTCCCGAGAGGTTTTAGGGCTTGGTGGCGGCTCCGTATCGTAAAACGCGATTATTTCTTCTCCTTGATTTTTTTCTCCCCGAAAGCAAATATATAGAGTTGGAGTTAGCGTCGGAGGAGCTCCAGGGGGCCCATTAGGTAGGGGGCGCGCCCTAGGGGGAGGGCATGCCCCCACCCTCGTGGACAGGGTGTGGGCCCCCTGGTCTTCATCTTTGGCAAGGATTTTTTATTATTTCCGGAAAGAAGTTCCGTGGAGTTTCAGGTCATTCCGAGAACTTTTGTTTCTACACATAAACAACACCATGGAAAGTCTGCTGAAAACAGCGTCAGTCCGGGTTAGCTCCATTCAAATCATGCAAGTGAGAGTCCAAAACAAGGGCAAAAGTGTTTGGAAAAGTAGATACGACGGAGACGTATCAACTCCCCCAAAAGCTTAAACCTTTGCTTATCCTCAAGCAATTCAGTTGATAAACTGAAAGTAATAAAGAAAAACTTCTACAAACTCGGTTTGCTCTTGTTGTTGTAAATATGTAAAGCCAGCATTCAAGTTTTCAGCAAAATTATAACTAACCACATTTGCAATAACTCTTAGGTCTCATGTTTACTCATATCAATAGCATAATCAACTAGCGAGTCATAATAATAAATCTGGGATGATAACACTTTCTCAAAACAATCATAATATGATATAACAAGATGGTATCTCGCTAGCCCTTTCTGAGACCGCAAAACATAAATGCAGACCACCTTTAAAGATCAAGGACTGACTAGTGAAAGTGCAACTATCCCTGGGTAGTTTTGGTAATTCCTAACAACATATAGCTCATTAAGCTAACATTATTCCAAGATTAATATTTCAGGAAAAGCTCAATGAATGGCATGGCATGGATGATGAAAGTGGATCCCTCAAAATTCTAAGGACAAAAAGTTTGGCTCAAGCTTGAAGCTCAAGACTCTACATTTTATATTTTAGTGATCCAAGATCACATTGAGTCTATAGGAAAAGCCAATACTATCAAGGAGGGATGAGGTGTTGCTTAATGAGCCTCTTGCTTCAAGTGCTTAGTGATATGCTCCAAAACCCTCAACTATCTTCCCACATCCTCATATGACCTAAACCAAAAGTCAAACTCGGCCCCACCGATTCTTTCTATCCGGCGCCATCGAGTTTCAAATGTCATAGCCACTGCCACAAACCCTAGGCAAATCGGTTTCACCGATAGGGATCTCGGTCTCACCGAGATGGGATTGTAATCTCTCTGTTTCCCTTCTAAACGTTTTGGTCTTACCGAGATGAGCAATCGGTCCCATCGAGATTGCAATGTAAACTCTCTGTTTCCCTTTTGTAACATTTCGGTCTCACCGAGATCAGCAAATCGGTCCCACCTAGTTCACCTGACCAACTCTCTGGTTAGCTTATTACCAAAATCGGTCCCACTGAGTTTGTGTAATCGGTCACACCGAGATTACATTATACCCTAACCCTAACCATATCGGTCCTACCGAGTTGCATCTCAGTCCCACCGAAAATCCTAACGGTCACTAGGTTTGCTGAATCGGTTCGACCGAGTTTAACCATTCGGTCCCACCGAGTTTGGCAAATCATGTGTAACGGTTAGATTTTGTGTGGAGGCTATATATACCCCTCCACCCACTCTTCATTCGTGAAGAGAGCCATCAGAACATACCTACACTTCCAATACACATTTTCTGAGAGAGTACCACCTACACTTGTGTTGAGGTCAAGATATTCCATTCCAACCATATGAATCTTGATCTCTAGCCTTCCCCAAGTTGCTTTCCACTCAAATATTCTTTCCACCAAATCCAAATCCTGTGAGAGAGAGTCGAGTGTTGGGGAGACTACCATTTGAAGCACAAGAGCAAGGAGTTCATCATCAACACACCATTTGGTACTTCTTGGAGAGTGGTGTCTCCTAGATTGGCTAGGTGTCACTTGGGAGCCTCCGACAAGATTGTGGAGTTGAACCAAGGAGTTTGTAAGGGCAAGGAGATCGCCTACTTCGTGAAGATCTACCGCTAGTGAGGCAAGTCCTTCGTGGGCGGCGGCCATGATGGAATAGACAAAGTTGCTTCTTCGTGGACCCTTCGTAGGTGGAGCCCTCCGTGGACTCGCGCAACCGTTACCCTCCGTGGGTTGAAGTCTCCATCAACGTGGATGTACGATAGCACCACCTATCGGAACCACGACAAAAACATCCGTGTCTCCAATTGCGTTTGAATCCTCCAAACCCTTCCCTTTACATTCTTGCAAGTTGCATGCTTTATTTTCCGCTGCTCATATACTCTTTTGCATGCTTGCTTGAATTGTGTGGAGATTGCTTGACTTGTGCTAAGATAGCTAAAATCTGCCAAGAACTAAAATTGGGAAAAGGCTAGATTTTTATTTGGTCAAGTAGTCTAATCACCCCCCCTCTAGACATACTTTCGATCCCACAAGTGGTATCAGAGCTTTGGTCTCCATTTGCTTTGATTTCCATAGCTTTTGGTGGTCATAGACTTGGTTTCACAACCTAGGAGAGTATGGCGTCTAGCGAGGGAAATTATCACCGTAGAGGTCCTTACATTGATGGTACTAATTTTGCTAGTTGGAAGCATAAGATGAAAATGCATATTCTTGGACATAACCCCGCCGTTTGGGCTATTGTGTGTATTGGCTTGCAAGGTGAATTCTTGGATGGGAAAGAACCGAACCGTGAAGCTACCGCGGAAGAGTTGAAGATGCTGCAATACAACGCTCAAGCTTGTGATATCCTCTTCAACGGATTGTGCCCCGAAGAATTCAACAAAATCGGCCGTCTTGAGAATGCAAAGGAAATTTGGGATACTTTGATTGATACGCACGAAGGTACCGACTCCGTCAAGGAATCCAAATTGGATGTGCTTCAAAGTCAACTTGACAAGTTCAAAATGAAGGATGGTGAAGGTGTCGCTGAAATGTACTCTAGGCTTGCTCTTATCACAAATGAGATTGCCGGCCTAGGGAGTGAAGAGATGACCGATAGATTCATCATCAAGAAGATCCTAAGAGCCTTGGATGGAAAATATGATACCGTGTGCACATTGATTCAAATGATGCCCAATTACAAAGATCTCAAGCCAACAGAAGTCATTGGAAGAATTGTTGCTCATGAGATGTCACTCAAGGATAAAGAGGAACTTCACAACAAATCAAGTGGTGCTTACGAAGCCTCATGTGAAGCCCCCACATCATCGAGTGAGAAACAAACCTTTAATGAATAATTGAGCTTAATGGTGAAGAACTTCAACAAGTTCTACAAGAGTAGAAGCAAAGAGAGAAGCTCCAAGTCAAGGTCCTACAATGACAAAAGATCTTCTAGTCGAGAGCGAAACTACTACAATTGTGGAAGGCCCGGACACTATTCCAATGAGTGTACGGCCCCCTACAAGAGAAGAGAAGATTCTCCCAAGAGAAGAAGTAGAAGAGAAGAATCACCATCTAGAGAAAGGAGTAGAGATGATCGTTATGTACGAAGACCCTCACGGAGAAGCAAGGATTCGGAAAGAAAGGACAAGTCATCAAGGAGCTACACAAAACGAAGACATCAAGCTCATGTTGGTGAATGGGTATCCGGCTCCGACTCCGACAACCACTCCGAGAGAAGCTATCACTCCGACTCCGAATATACTCAAGATGAAGGTGTTGCCGGTCTAGCACTTGTGACAACCAACTCCTACGACATATTTGACTCACCAAATGAAGGAGTTGGGACATGCTTCATGTCTAAAGGCCCAAAGGTATCACACCCCGAGTATGTTGATTTCAATAGTGATGAAGATGACTTGTTAGGTGATGATGATTTACTTATTGACAACTCTAGTGATGAATACTATGATGAAACGTCAATTAATCATGCTAATCAAGATAAAACGAATGACAATGATAAGGAGAAGATTGAGTCTCTAACTAAAGAACTAAACACTCTTAAGTTAGCTCATGAAACTATCTTAGGAGATCATCGAGAACTTTTAAGGACTCATGAGAAATTGCGCTTTGAAAATATCAACCTTGAGCAAGAGCATGAGTTCTTAAAAGGAATCAATGATGATCTTCGTAAGAAAAGTTCTTCTTACATTGCCAAGCGTTTACTCTTATCCACTTACATGCCTCAAGTCAAGTCTAGTAACAAGAACAAGAAAGATTCTTCCTCTAGTAGTAACAATAATCATGCTAAATCCAATATTGTTGCTTCTAGTAGTTCTCTTGATTCCACTAATGATTCTCTTATCCAAGTTACACTTGAGCAAGAAAATAGCTTATTGAAGGGAATTATAGAGAAAGGTGTTTACAAGAGCCTTGCCGGAAGTAAGCAATTCGAGGAAATTGTACGCAAGCAAGGAAGGCACCGGAAGAACCAAGGTGTTGGTTTTGAACGAAAGTTTGTTCCTCAACAAGAGAAGTATGATCCTACTTCTTTCAAAGGGACACAAGCTCAAGATGATCTTCCACCACAAGACCACAAGCAAAAAGGCAAGGACAAGCTTCAAGAGGAAATTGATGCATTTGAAGAAGCTCCTAAGGCCTTGGTCAAGTGGGTTCCCAAGACTACTTCAAGTTCCATTTCATCAAGTACAACTACAACACCGAGGATTCCCATCAAGATGGTGTGGATCCCGAAGAAGAAGAACTAGAGAGTTCTTGAGGGTGACTCCGCCAACATACTTCACTCTTATCATCTTGGCAAGAACAAGTGCAATCAACTTCCACATCTTGCACTAGTTCAAGGAGTCACAAACCCTCTTGTTGGTAAGACAAGGGACAAGGTAACCTAAAAGCTTTCATAAACATCATCTTGTGTGTGCATCACTCTATGTCTATGGATATCCTTGTTTGTTCCTTGTGGGACTAACCCGTGTAGGTATTGAAAGTGCAACTCACTCCAATGGATAGCTCCAAATGATCTACATCAACATTGAGCATCCACATCTTTAACATCTAGATGAAGTCATCATCGACAAAACCCAAGGTTAGTTCATCCCTCTTAGGTGGATCTCACATCTAGGGGAGCTTTACTCTAAGAATTGAGCTAAAGCAACTCTAATGGTGTGAACACAACAATGCTTTATGTAAAAGTGGTAACCCCACTTGTGCTTAAACGATGAGTATGACCTATGATCAAATGTTCTCATTTGACTCCTAAGTCAATATACTCATATATAGATGACCTAGTCATCGCCAATTGTTTGATAGATGCTAGAATTGGTTGTGCATGCTTTGCCACATATTTCAATTGCCATTTTATTGTGTGAGCATGTTGATTGCATATTTTACTCATTCGAGGACATCCACTTGTTGTTTTGATTGATTGGTTTTCTTTTCTTTTGCCAAGTGGATGGACAAGAATGCCTAAGAACCCTCTCTAGCTATCTATGCTTTTCTCGTCTCAAACTCTATTCATGCTACATCACAAAATTTGATCAAGTCAGATTCGAACCACTCTGTGTGAGGAGCACTCGGAGTCCCCGATTCGTCATAGACTTAAACTTCCAAAACTTCTTTGTGCGTTTCGGTCTGACCGATTCCTCCATTTCGGTCATACCGAGATCACTAAGTCGTAGGTTTTCAATCTTGGTGCAACCGATTTGAACTTTTCGGTCACACCGAGTTGCTGTAACTGTCAACAGTTATGCATCTCGGTGCCACCGAGTTGTTCCACTCGGTCACACCGACAGGGTCGGGCTATATATACTCACGGGAAATTTTTTGGAAATTTCTTCGAAACCCCTTCGCCCGCGCATAGCTCGCTCTGCCTCTTGGGTCTCCGGATCGTCCTCCTCGTCGCCAGCCGCCTCCTGTTGCTAGTCTCTGCCGCCGTCAACGGAATTCTTCCCCGCCGTTGCTGCCATAGCGAGTTCATCGCCGAACTAGGGTATGGACTCGATCACAGTGCTATCCCCGTCCGATTCCTAGCACATTGTGTTCATTATGAATCTTGCCACGATTGAAATGCTTCTATCCAGTCAAAACACTTCGTAGATTAGAATTGAATCGAAAATTTAGGGTTAGGTTTCCACTGAAACCATCTCGGACCCACCGAGTTGAAAAACTCGGTCCCACCGATTCGGCTAACGCCATTGCACTAGTAACTCTCGGTCTGACCGAGAATTACAAATCGGTGTGACCGATTTCGGGACTTTGTGAAACCCTAGCAGTCTCAGTGCCACCGAACTGTGACTCGGTCTGACCGAGTTCACTAGTTTTGGTTCCAACAACTGCTTCAGTATCACCGAGTTTGCAAATCGGTTGATCCGAAATGCTTTCTGTGGAAAACTAAAACTAAGTTTTTGACTCATTCTTTTGCAAAAATCTCTGCATTTTGTGATGCTCATCCACTCTATCTCATCTACAATCTATTCACAGGGTCTGCAGTTAGTGTTTGCAACATGTCTGATCAGAGTGACAGCCAGAACAAGTCAGAAGAGCAGATTCACATGAGTGAGGGCACTAGTCCCTCTAGCAGCTCAGATGAAGGAAGCAGAAGCACTCCAAGCAATTTGCCAAAAGCTACCACCAGGACAAGGAAGAAGAGAACCTCAGAATCTGAGGATGAGGATTATGTGGCAGTAGAGGATGAGGCCATTTCAAAGAAGAAGGTGCTCAAGAAGGAGTACAGCTCAGCTGTAGTTAAGCCAGGGATGAAGATCAAAAGGCCAGCAGGAAGACAACCAATGTCCAAAGCCAGTGCATCCTCTCAGAAATCCTCCAAGTCAACTGGAGGAGATGAGGCTGCAAAAGAGAAGAAGGAAAGAAAGAGGGGCAGATGGTGTAAGAAAATTGATCCAATGACAGAATTTGAGAAGCACTCTTCAGAAGAAGAAGAAGAGGAAGAAGAGGTTGCTGCACCAGCACCTAAGGCCCAGAAGCTGATGGGTGATGCTATAAAGTCAGGGGATGCAACATCAAAGCCCAAAGATGCACCCAAAGCTGCCTCCAAGCCCAAGACTGCACCTAAGAGGAATACCAGGAGTATACCAGCTGCTGAGAAGAACAAGCCCCCAATGCCTGAAGTTGCTGCTGATGAAGATGATGAAGGACAAGTCCTGAGGAAGCTCAAACCCAAGATTCCAGACCACAATGATGCTCATCCTGTGGCTGAGAACATGAAGATCAGGAAAGACTCAGGGTTGAGGAAATGGAGAGAGACGGATCCATATGCTACAAGGAGAAGGACTGCTGTTGATTACAGGTTCCACACAAAGGAACAGCAAGATTTCTATGAGACAGTGTTGTTGGACAAAAAGCCTATAGTGTGTGAAATGAGGTGGGTCGACTGGAAGTATATCAAGGAAAATGAGGCACACTATCCTGGTGTGTATGACAGCTTCAGTGCTTGTGGAGTTGCAGACTTTGTTGGGTAGAAGCTCACAAAGTGGAATGAGGAGCTCATAATGCAATTCTACTCCACAGCACACTTCTATCCAGATGGCAGGATAGTTTGGATGTCTGAAGGAACGAGATACCAATCAACTATTGAGGAATGGGCAAATCTGATCAATGCCCCAAAGGAAAGTGAAGATGACTTGGATGTCTATGCCAAGAAGAAGATGGATCACAACTCTATGGCAAACATGTACAAGGAGATTCCTGAAGATGATCTTGAGACTCACCAGTTTGGGTCAGTAAAACACTTACTGTCAGGGCTACCTACAATCAATTGGATCCTAAGGCACACTCTCTTGCCCAAGTCTGGAGATCACAGAATGATCAGAGGCCATGAAATTAACTTGCTACATATATTTGATGTGCCACATAAGTTCAAGGTCATGAGCCTTATAGTTGAGACTATCAAGAGGACAACAGCTGACCAGAAAAGAAGTTGTGGATATGCCCCACAGATCCAGGAGTTAATAAACTCAAAGATGGGCACAGGCACATACTTGTTGGATAAGAACACTTTCCCATCTATCCAGATTTTGAAGACAATCAAGTTGTGATGAATGAAGATGAACCCTCCTCAGTGCAAGCACAAGCAAAGAAGGAGAAAGCAAAGAAAGAGAAGGCTGCCAAGATGCCAACTCAAGAGGAGGCATCTGAGTACTTTTTGAAGAGCAAGCAGGACCATCTTAGTTATTTGATAGCATCAACTCTGAGGATTGAGAAGGGGTTGGCCACCCTAACTCAAAACCAGGATAGCCTGGAAAGAATCATGGAACAAAAATTCTATGATTTAGATGTCAAAGTAACTGAGATTCAGTCTGCTGTGGAGCAACTTCGGGATGACATGCAGGAGAGGAAGGGCAAGACAACAACTGAGGCATTTGCCAGAGTTCCTAGAGCTCAGAGGTCAACTGCAGTGCCAGTAACTGGCACCAGAGCCACTTCATCTGCACCAGCTACAGCTTTAGTGCCACCAGCTCCAGCACCTACTCCAGCAGCTCCATCTACATTGACTAAAGCCTTCGTTCTTGGAGTTCTCTGGACACCACCACCTGAAGACCAAGCCTGAGAGACGATTTAGTGCTATGCATTTTCTAGGAACTTTTTGGTAACTTGTTGCCAAAGGGGGAGAAAAATGTATAGATCATAGGCTTCGAGAGAGAGAGTTTGCTTTTGTTCTCTCTTGTCTTCTTGGTTGAACTTTGTTTGCTTTTGATTGCTTGAGATACTATGATATTATCTGTGAGACATTGATGATCATGTGTGTTTTATCATAAGCTACACTTATGCTTGTTAGATGATATTATCTTACTTATCCTTATATGATCATTCACTTTGCTTGGTGATGAGTGCATGTATTTAATTCTTATCATTTTTAGCACTCCACCAAGATGTATGTGACATGGAAGAGTAACCCATGATCCTAACTCATTGTGCATTTGCAGTCCAAAGCAAATCTTACGATATGCACAAATTTAAGGGGAGCTCTTGCTTTTCACATACTTCTCAAAGCGACAATATCTTTCACTCTTATTATCATTTGTCGAAGCTTTGATCTATATGTTGTCATCAATTACCAAAAAGGGGGAGATTGAAACTGCAACTATCCCTGCGTGGTTTTGGTAATTCCTAACAACATATAGCTCATTGAGCTAACATTATTCCAAGATTAATATTTCAGGAAAATCTCAATGAATGGCATGGCATGGATGATGAAAGTGGATCCCTCAAAATTCTAAGGACAAAAAGTTTGGCTCAAGCTTGAAGCTCAAGACTCTACATTTTATATTTTAGTGATCCAAGATCACATTGAGTCTATAGGAAAAGCCAATACTATCAAGGAGGGATGAGGTGTTGCTTAATGAGCCTCTTGCTTCAAGTGCTTAGTGATATGCTCCAAAACCCTCAACTATCTTCCCACATCCTCATATGACCTAAACCAAAAGTCAAACTCGGCCCCACCGATTCTTTCTATCCGGCGCCATCGAGTTTCAAATGTCATAGCCACTGCCACAAACCCTAGGCAAATCGGTTTCACCGATAGGGATCTCGGTCTCACTGAGATGGGATTGTAATCTCTCTGTTTCCCTTCGTAACATTTCGGTCTTACCGAGATGAGCGATCGGTCCCACCAAGATTGCAATGTAAACTCTCTGTTTCCCTTTTGTAACATTTCGGTCTCACCGAGATGAGCGAATCGGTCCCACCGAGTTCACCTGACCAACTCTCTGGTTAGCTTATTACCAAAATCGGTCCCACCGAGTTTGTGTAATCGGTCACACCAAGATTACGTTATGCCCTAACCCTAACCATATCGGTCCTACCTAGTTGCATCTCAGTCCCACCAAAAATCCTAACGGTCACTAGGTTTGCTGAATCGGTCCGACCAAGTTTAACCATTCGGTCCCACCGAGTTTGGCAAATCGTGTGTAACGGTTAGATTTTGTGTGGAGGCTATATATACCCCTCCACCCACTCTTCATTCGTGAAGAGAGCCATCAGAACATACCTACACTTCCAATACACATTTTCTGAGAGAGTACCACCTACACTTGTGTTGAGGTCAAGATATTCCATTCCAGCCATATGAATCTTGATCTCTAGCCTTCCCCAAGTTGCTTTCCACTCAAATATTCTTTCCACCAAATCCAAATCCTGTGAGAGAGAGTTGAGTGTTGGGGAGACTATCATTTGAAGCACAAGAGCAAGGAGTTCATCATCAACACACCATTTGTTACTTCTTGGAGAGTGGTGTCTCCTAGATTGGCTAGGTGTCACTTGGGAGCCTCCGACAAGATTGTGGAGTTGAACCAAGGAGTTTGTAAGGGCAAGGAGATCACCTACTTCGTGAAGATCTACCGCTAGTGAGGCAAGTCCTTCGTGGGCGACGGCCATGATGGAATAGACAAGGTTGCTTCTTCGTGGACCCTTCATGGGTGGAGCCCTCTGTGGACTCGCGCAACCGTTACCCTCCGTGGGTTGAAGTCTCCATCAACGTGTATGTACGATAGCACCACCTATCGAAACCACGACAAAAACATCCGTGTCTCCAATTGCGTTTGAATCCTCCAAACCCTTCCTCCCTTTACATTCTTGCAAGTTGCATGCTTTATTTTCCGCTGCTCATATACTCTTTTGCATGCTTGCTTGAATTGTGTGGAGATTGCTTGACTTGTGCTAACATAGCTAAAATCTGCCAAGAACTAAAATTGGGAAAAGGCTAGATTTTTATTTGGTCAAGTAGTCTAATCACCCTGAGGGAGTCCTGGATTAGGGGGTGTCCGGATGGCCGGACTATACCTTCAGCCGGACTCCTGGACTGTGAAGATACAAGATTGAAGACTTCGTCCCGTGTCCGGAAGGGACTTTCCTTGGCGTGGAAGGCAAGCTTGGCGATACGGATATTAGATCTCCTACCATTGTAACCGACTTTGTGTAACCCTAACCCTCTCGTGTCTATATAAACCGGAGGGTTTTAGTCCGTAGGACAACAGAACATACAACAATCATACCATAGGCTAGCTTCTAGGGTTTAGCCTCCTTGATCTCGTGGTAGATCTACTCTTGTACTACCCATATCATCAATATTAATCAAGCAGGATGTAGGGTTTTACCTCCATCAAGAGGGCCCGAACCTGGGTAAAACATTGTGTCCCTTGTCTCCTGTTACCATCCGCCTAGACGCACAGTTCGGGACCCCCTACCCGAGAATCCGCCGGTTTTGACACCGACATTGGTGCTTTCATTGAGAGTTCCTCTGTGTCGTAACTTTTAGGCCCGATGGCTCCTCCGATCATCAACGACAATGCGATCTAGGGTGAGACTTTTCTCCCCGGACAGATCTTCGTATTTGGCGGCTTTGCACTGGGGCCAATTCGCTTGGCCATCTGGAGCAGATCGAAAGCTACGCCCCTGGGCCATTAGGTCAGGTTTGGAAACTTAAACTACACAGTTGATATCTGCGGAGACTTGATCTTCGATGGATTCGGGCCACAGCTGATCGCGCCGCACTGTCTCGATGGGCATGATCTAGCTCTGCCGCCGAACCGTGCCTTGGAGGCCGCACATGCATCGATTCCGACCCTTAATTCGGGGCCCACTGCGCCGATCGAGGATGAGTGGTTGGACGCCGCCTCGGGGGCTGCGATCTCAAAGGCGATTGAGCCGAACACCAGCCCCGTACTCCGCAAGGCCCGTGACTCCAAAGCGCCGGACTCCACCCCAGACTCCGAGCCCTCCGTGGCCCTGCCGGTCGAATCCGATTGCGCGCCGATCATGGAGTTCACCGCCGCGGACATCTTTCAGCACTCGCCCTTTGGCGATATCCTGAAGTCACTAAAGTCTCTCTCTTTATCAGGAGAATCCTGGCCGGACTACAGTCAGCAAGGTTGGGATACGGACGATGAAGAAATTGAAAGCCCACCCACCACCCACTCTGTAGCCACTGTCGACGATTTAACCGACATGCTCGATTTCGACTCCGAAGACATCGACGGTATGGACGCCGATGCAGGAGACGAGACGATCAAGAACCAGCGCCTATAGGGCACTGGAAAGCCACCTCTTTGTATGACATAAATATGGTGGACACTCCAAAAGATGGAGATGGCGATGGAACGGCGGGGGATGACCCCTCCAAGAAATAACCTAAGCGCCGGCGTCAGCGGCGCCGTTCTAAATCCCGCCAAAGAAAAAACGGTGATTCCGGCACGGGGGATAATAATACTCCGGATAGCACCGAAGAACACCCCTCCAGCAAGATTCAGCACAGGAAGATGGAGAAGCCAGCCCTCATGAGAGAGTGGCAGACAGAGAGGTCGAGGATGACAATTATATGCCTCCCTCCGAAGACGCGGCAAGCCTCGACGACGACTAATTCGTCGTGCCAGAGGATCCCGTCGAACAAGAGCGTTCAAAACGCAGGCTTATAGCCACGGCAAGCAGCCTCAAGAAAAAGCAGCAACATCTTAGAGCTGATCAAGATTTGCTAGCCGACAGATGGACTGAAGTCCTTGCTGCCGAAGAGTATGAACTCGAACGCCCCTCCAAGAGCTATCCAAAGTGCAGGCTGCTACCCCGATTAGAGGAGGAAGCACCTAAACCTACATCACCAGCGCATGACATGGCCGACCGGCCACCTCGTGGCCGTGACAGAGAGGCCTCTCGACCCTCCACTCAAGCCGTGCCCCGGCGCCGCTCAAAACATACTAAGGCACGGGAAAATGCGCCAGACCTGCGAGAGATACTGGAGGACAAGGCAAGGCAAACAAGATCGATCTGCGAATCGTGTGGGAACCCCACGGCATGTGATGGGGATCGTCACTCCGGATATAATGAATCTGGCCGAGCCGAACACAATAGACAAAGCTCGTTCGAGCTACGTCATGATATAGCCCAATACATAGGCGCCGCACACCCACTATGCTTCACAGATGAAGTAATGGATCATAAAATCCCTGAGGGTTTCAAACCCGTGAACATCGAATCATATGATGGCACAACAGATCCTGTGGTATGGATCGAGGATTATCT
Organism: Triticum urartu; assembly: GCF_003073215.2. Lineage (NCBI taxonomy): Eukaryota > Viridiplantae > Streptophyta > Magnoliopsida > Poales > Poaceae > Triticum > Triticum urartu. The sequence continues at coordinate 153,094,208 of NC_053028.1, read as the reverse complement.
CATTCACATCCACATGGCCCGCGACGATGATCTACACGCCATCAAATACCTCCCACTCAAACTTAAGGGACCAGCCCGGCATTGGCTTAACAGCTTGCCAGCAGAATCAATTGGTTCTTGGGAGGAACTGGAAGCCGCATTCCTTGACAACTTCCAGGGCACTTATGTGCGACCACCAGACGCTGATGACCTAAGCCACATAATTCAGCAGCCAGAGGAATCGGCCAGGAAATTCTGGACACGGTTCCTAACAAAGAAAAACCAAATAGTCGAATGTCCAGACGCAGAGGCCCTAGCAGCCTTCAAGCATAATATCCGCGACGAGTGGCTGGCCCGGCACCCTGGATAGGAAAAGCCGAAATCTATGGCAGCCCTCACGACACTTATGACCCGCTTTTGCGCGGGAGAAGACAGCTGGCTAGCTCGCAGCAACAACTTAACCAAAAACCCTGGTAATTCGGATACCAAGGACAAAAGTGGCAGGTCGCGTCGGAACAAGCAAAAGCGTCGCGTTAACAGCGACAGCAACGAGGATACGGCAGTCAATGCCGGATTCAGAGGCTACAAATCCGGTCAGCGGAAAAAGCCATACTCAGGGCCCGTCCAGTTTGGACAGAACACTCGACCGCTTATGCCAGATACATGGCACCCCCGAAAAGCCAGCCAATCACACCAACAGGGATTGTTGGGTGTTCAAGCAGGCAGGCAAGTTAAATGCTGAAAATAGAGACAAGGGGCTGCATAGCGATGACGAGGAGGAGCCCAGGCCGCCGAACAACAGTGGACAGAAGGGTTTTCCCCCACAAGTGCGGACGGTGAACATGATATACGCAACCCACATCCCCAAAAGGGAGCGGAAGCGTGCGTTACGGGACGTACACGCGATGGAGCCAGTCGCCCCAAAGTTCAACCCATGGTCCTCCTGCCCGATCACTTTTGATCGAAGGGACCACCCCACTAGCATCCGTCATGGCGGGTTCGCCGCATTGGTTCTAGACCCAATTATTGACGGATTTCATCTCACAAGAGTCCTTATGGACGGCGGCAGCAGCCTGAACCTACTTTATCATGATACAGTGCGGAAAATGGGCATAGATCCCTCAAGGATTAAGCCCACCAAAACGACCTTTAAAGGCATCGTACCAGGTGTAGAGGCCAACTGTACAGGCTCAGTCACACTTGAAGTGGTCTTTGGATCTCCGGATAATTTCCGAAGCGAGGAGTTAATCTTTGACATAGTCTCGTTCCGCAGTGGCTATCACGCACTGCTCGGACGAACCGCATTTGCAAAGTTCAATGCGGTGCTGCACTACGCATACCTCAAGCTCAAGATGCCAGGCCCTCGAGGAGTAATCACAGTCAATGGAAACACCGAACGCTCCCTTCGAACGGAGGAGCACACGGCGGCCCTCACAGCGGAAGTACAAAGCAGCCTCTTTAGGCAGTTCTCCAGTCCGGCCGTTAAAAGGCCGGACACTGTCAAGCGCGCCCGGAGTAACCTACAACAAGACCGCCTAGCACATTCTGAGCAGGCGTAGCAATGCGGCCCCAACCCCAGCCCTCGCAAAATAGCGAAACTAGTGCTTCGCGTACATAACTACGCTCTTGAAATACCATGGGCACAGGGGGAGGGGCACCATCACGGCACGCCCAAAACACGGCTTAAACCGTACTAGGGGCTGCCGAATTCCTTTTTATTTTTCTCTTACTTTCAGGACTCCATACCTCGGACGACCTGTTCGGCAATCCAACTGCCGCACAAACAATGCAAGATCCAGGAAAGCAGACAAGCCATGCCGCATTATGGAACTCCCAGGTGGTCCCTATTACGAGCAGTATACCTGTTTTGCATACAATTCCGCGGCCTGCCCCTGGACGGGACATGTTAAATAGTCCAACTTTTTGCTTATCGCACTATTTGTATCGTTCTGCTTTGATCGCAGCCTTTCTATAAACAATGCATAGCTTTCCGTCTATTTTTTGCATTACAATCTTTTTATATATATGTTTATTAATGACATGTTGCACCCATACACCGTGGTATGGCAAATACGCCAGGGGCTTCAGTACCCCTCAATATGGTGTGAGAAGTCCGAACACTTTCACAAGTGCGGCACCCTGAACTTATAACACTATATGCATCGGCTCTGAATCATGATTTGGGTCAATAGTTGGGTTTGCCCGGCTCCTATGTTTTGGTGCCTTACGTTCCGCTATATCGGCTAAGGTAGCACTAGGAGAACTACTGCGATTGTGCCCCAGTTGAGCTGGGCTGAGCACCTCAGTAGAGAAAGCTAAAACTGACTGTCATGATGAGGCGAGAGACCGGTCGCTGTTCGAGAGGTTTTTCGAGTCCCTAAAGACTTATGCCGCTTAGAGCGAGGAGCCGGCTTTGTCCGGCCAAGGCGTGGATAGCGCCCCGAACTCGGTCTTCCGAATACTAGGGGCTTCGCCGAAATTTAAAATTATAGAGTTCTATGGCTAAGTGAGAGTGTTCAAGCATTATAGTCTGATTGCCTTGTTCGTTGTGCTGAGCGCCTCCCTCGAAGGACCCAAACATGGGAAAAAGAGCGCTCAGGTTTATCCCGAACACCCCAGCACTAGTGGCATGGGGGCAGAAGCCGACGACTGGCCATCTCTCATTTTTTTATAAACGGCCGCACAGAAAGTAATATTTTTAATTCAAAAAGCATTGCTTAGCGCATATGAACAAGTTTTTAGCGCACAGGACAATATGAGCGAGTTTACTCAAAATTACATCCCTGGTACATTCATCCGCCATAAGGCGGGCACCCGCCAGAACATCCTTATAATAGTTCTCGGGCTTGCGATGCTCTTTCCCCGGCGGCGGCCCGTCCCTCACAAGCTCCTCACCGTCCAGCTTACCCCAGTGCACCTTAGCACGGGCAAGGGCCCTCCGGGCACCTTCGATGCAGACGGAGCGCTTGATGACCTCGAGCCTTGGACAGGCCTCCACCAGCCGCCGCACCAGTCCGAAGTAGCTCCCAGGAAGGGCCTCTCCAGGCCACAGCCGAACTATGAAGCCCTTCATGGCCTGTTCGGCCGCCTTGTGGAGCTCGACCAGCTGCTTCAGCTGGTCGCTCAAGGGCACAGGGTTTCCGGCCTCAGCATACTGAGACCAGAACACCTTCTCCGTTGAGCTGCTTTCCGCGGCTCGGTAGAATGTGGCGGCATCGGACACGCTACGGGGAAGATCTACGAATGCTCCTGGAGAGCTCCGGATTCGGGTAAGTAACAAGTAGTTTACTTTTATATGTCTGCTTTGCATAAAGAATGCCTTACCCGCCGCTATCTTTTTCACTGCATCCAACTCCTGGAGGGCCTTCTGGGATTCAGCCTTGGCAGATTTGGCACTTTCAATAGCCGCCGCGAGCTCGGACGCTTGCGTCTTCGAGTCGAGCTCCAAACTCTCATGTTTTTTCATCAGAGCCTGAAGCTCTTGCCGCGCCTCGCCGACCTGCGCCTCAAATTTCTCTCGCTCGACACGCTCCGAGGCCACTCTCTTCTCGGCCTCGGACAATGCCTGCTTGAGGGTCGCCACCTCAGTTGTGGCCCCTACAATAAGAACGTAATCTTGTCATTTTTTGCAATTGCATCTTTTTATATCTTTTTTTAGGTATCTCTTACCTTATTTCTCCTCGAGCTGCCGCTTGGTAAGGCTGAGCTCTTACTCGGACCGCTTGAGGCCCTGCTTCAGGGTGCCGACCTCCGCAGTCAGTGCGGCGGTTGCAAGCAGCGAAGCCTACATACGCATATTGACTCGTTTTTTGTTAGACTCCTGCGAAATTTAATAGATCCTCTATTCGGCTTTTCTTTCCGAACGCCAAACAGAGCATCAGGGGCTACTGTCTATGCGGTAATATTTTTTACATATTTTTTACTTACCTCGAAGCCTGTTAGAAGGCTAGCACAAGCTTCAGTCAGTCCGCTTTTGGCGGACTGAACCTTCTGGATCACCGTACTCATGATAGTACGGTGCTCCTCGTCGATGGAGGCGCCCTTAAGCACCTCCAACAGATTGTCCGGCACCTCCGGTTGGACGGAGGCCGCCGGCTTAGTAGGCTTGCTCCTCTTAGAAGGAGGTCACCTTCCGCAGTTCGGAACCGTTGAGGATTTCGGCGCGGTGTTCGGCACAAAGCTGGACTTGGAGCCATGGGGGGTCTTGTCCCCTTTGCTCCTGGAGTCCAGGAAGTCGCCTTGTGGCGCCTCCAGGACCACCTCCTCCTGGCTTGGAACCTGTTGGGACAACACTTCGGCGTCGTCCATAGGGCGGGGGGAGGTAGCCATCGGAAGTGAATTCACATCCGACAAATCCAGGGAGCCGCTCGACGACTCGTCGAGTCCGGCCTTGGCAGACTGCATAATTATATTCGACATAAGGGAAGGCTGTGCCATAAAAGGAATGCTATGAGTTATTCTGGTATCCGAATACTTAAGATTTCGCCGGGCACTTGGCCCTGTGCGGCCACTCCCCTTCGCCCTCGTTGGCGTCGGTGGAGTAGTCCGGAGGAGGGGTCTTCCTCTTCTTCGACCCTTCGGCCTCCCCTGTTGGGGAGGCCTTCCTCTTCTTTCCTCCCCCCGCTGGAGGGGGAGAGGTTTCTTCTTCCTCCTCCTCATCTTCACGGGAGGAGTGCGTCTTGGATTCGTCGGACGACGAGTCCGACACCTCCACACGGCGGGCACTCTTTCGAGTCCCCGTGGCCTTCTTCTTGGCCTTCTTCTCCGGCACCACGTAAGGTGCCGGAACCAGCAGCTTTGCTAAGCGAGCATTGGCTGGGTCTTCGGGTAAAGGAGCCGGACAGTTAATCGGTCCGGACTTCACCTGCCAAGCCCGTCAAACGCAAGGGAGTTTAGATCCCGCATAGAGTCAAACTATGAAAAACCAACATCCTGTAAAAGGTGAAAATAGCTTACCTCGCCAGCGTGACGCTGCGAGCTGAATCCGCGGTCCTCGGAGGCAGATGCGGGAGCCTCGGCGCCTTTGGTTAGCACCTTCCAGACTTCTTCGTACATCATATCGAAGAGCCTGCTAAGGGTTGGGTGCTGCGCCGGGTCGAACTCCCACAGATTGAAATCCCGTTGTTGACACGGGAGGATCCGGAGGACGAGCATAACCTGGACTACATTGACAAGCTTGAGTTGCTTGTTCACCAGGGTTTGGATGCATTTTTGCAGTCCGGTCACCTCTTCTTTGTCGCCCCACGACAGGCCCGTCTCTTTCTAGGACGTGAGCCGCGTGGGGGGTTCAGATCGGAACTCAGGGGCTGCGATCCACTTCGGATCGCGCGGCTCGGTGATGTAAAACCACCCTGACTGCCACCCCTTCAAGGTCTCCATGAAGGCGCCCTCGAGCCATAGGACATTGGCCATCTTGCCCGCCATGGCGCCTCCGCACTCCGCCTGGTTGCCTCGCACCACCTTTGGCTTGACGTTGAATGTCTTGAGCCATAGGCCAAAATGGGGGCGGATGCAGAGGAAAGCCTCGCGCACGACGATAAACGCCGATACGTTGAGGATGAAGTTCGGGGCCAGATCGTGGAAATCCAGGCCATAGTAGAACATGAGCCCCCGGACAAATGGGTGGAGAGGAAAGCCCAGTCCGCGGAGGAAATGGGGAAGGAATACTACCCTCTCATGGGGCCTTGGGGTGGGGAGGAGCTGCCCCTTTTCAGGGAGCCGGTGCGCGATGTCGTTAGACAAGTATCCGGCCTTCCTCAGTTTTTTGACATGGCCCTCCGTGACAGAGGAGACCATCCACTTGCCTCCCGCTCCGGACATGGCTGGACAAGGTTGAGGTGGGGAGTGCGGGCTTGGGCGCTGGAGCTCGAGTGCGCAGAAGATGGATAGGCAAAGGAGGAAGAAGGCGTAGGTAAAAAGGTGGATCCTTATCCCCTTATATGGGAGGATGCGACTATGCGTCCCCACCAGCCTGGTAAAACTCGCTTATCTCCCCAAGCGCCGTGATAAATGGCGCGGTTGGGTTACCCACGTCTGTATTCATGAGAATCCCATAAATGAGGGGACATGATCTCTGCTTTGACAAGACGTGCCAAGGAAACCGCCTCGCAAAATGCGCTGAGGTGGGGGAGTAAAAACGATTTGAATAAAGGCATGGCCGTAGTGTGATGTCATGCTGCGGAGTACGTCAGCAGATTAGATTTGTGTAAATGTTATTCTCTCTATGGCAATATGTGGAAACTTATTTTGCAGAGCCGGACACTATCCTTAGTGTTTAAAATCTTCTATGAAGTACTTGGAGGAGGAACCCGCCTTGCAATGCCAAAGACAATCTGCGCGCCGGACTCGTCATCATTGAAGCCTGGTTCAGGGGCTACTGAGGGAGTCCTAGATTAGGGGGTGTCCGGATGGCCGGACTATACCTTCAGCCGGACTCCTGGACTGTGAAGATACAAGATTGAAGACTTCGTCCCGTGTCCGGAAGGGACTTTCCTTGGCGTGGAAGGAAAGCTTGGCGATGCGGATATTTAGATCTCCTACCATTGTAACCGACTTTGTGTAACCCTAACCCTCTCCGGTGTCTATATAAACCGGAGGGTTTTAGTCCATAGGACAACAGAACATACAACAATCATACCATAGGCTAGCTTCTACGGTTTAGCCTCCTTGATCTCATGGTAGATCTACTCTTGTACTACCCATATCATCAATATTAATCAAGCAGGACGTAGGGTTTTACCTCCATCAAGAGGGCCCGAACCTGGGTAAAACATTGTGTCCCTTGTCTCCTGTTACCATCTGCCTAGACGCACAGTTCGGGACCCCCTACCCGAGATCCGCCGGTTTTGACACCGACAACCCCCCCTCTAGACATACTTTCGATCCTACAACTACACATTGTAATTCATGGTAAAAGAGATCCAATCATAGTCATACCCAATATAAATTAATAGTAATGGATGCAAATGACAGCTGCGCTCTCTAGCTAGTGCTTTTAATAAGAGGGTGATGACTCAACATAAAAGTAAATAGATAGGCCCTTCGCAAAGGGAAGCAGGGATTTGTAGAGGTGCCAAAGCTCGGTTTTGAAATAGAGATAAATAATATTTTGAGCGGCATACTTTCATTGTCAACATAACAACTAAGATATGGCGATATCTTCCATGCTACACACATTATAGGCGGTTCCCAAACAGAATGGTAAAGTTTATACTCCCCCTCCACCAACAAGCATCAATCCATGACTTGCTCGAAACAACGAGTGTCTCCAACTAGCAACAGTCCCAGGGGGAGTTTTGTTTGCAATTATTTTGATTTAGTTTGCATAAAGCATGGGACTGGGCATCCCTGTGACCAGCCATTTTCTTGTGAGTGAGGAGCGGAGTCCACTCCTCTTGAGAATAACCCGCCTAACATGGAAGATAAGGGCAGCCCTAGTTGATACATGAGCTTTCGAGCATACAAAACAGAATGTTTATTTGAAGGTTTAGAGTTTGGCACATACAAATTTACTTGGAACAGCAGGTAAATACCGCATATAGGAAGGTATAGTGGACTCATATGGAATAACTTTGGGGTTTAAGGGATTGGATGCACAAGCAGTATTCCTGCTTAGTACAAGTGAAGGCTAGCAAAAGACTGGGAAGCGACCAACTAGAGAGCGACAACAGTCATGAACATGCATTAAAATTAATAAACATTGAGTGCAAGCATGAGTAGGATATAATCCACCATGAACATAAATATCGTGAAGGCTATGTTGATTTGTTTCAACTACATGTGTGAACATGTGCCAAGTCAAGTCACTTAAATCATTCAAAGGAGGATACCACCCCATCATACCACATCACAACCATCTTAATAGCATGTTGGCACGCAAGGTAAACCATTATAACTCGTAGCTAATCAAGCATGGCACGAACAACTATGATCTCTAATTGTCATTGCAAACATGTTTATTCATAATAAGCTGAATCGGGAACGATGAACTCACCATATTTACAAAAACAAGAGATGTCGAGTTCATACCACCTTTTCTCATCTCAGTCAGTCCATCACATATCATCATAATTGCCTTTCACTTGCACGACCGAACGATGTGAATAATAAATAAGACTGCACGTGCATTGGACTAAGCTGGAATCTGCGAGCATTCAATAAACAGGAGAAGACAAGGCAATATGGACTCTTGGTTAAATCAACAATAATGCATAATAGAGCCACTTCAACAATTTAATCATGGTCTTCTCCTATCGACCCCCAAAGAAAAGAAAAGAGATAAAAACTATTTACACGGGAAAGCTCCCAACAAGCAAACGAAGAAAGGGAAATATTTTTTGGGGTTTTATTTTAATTATTACTACTACAGCAAGAAAGTAAACTAACTAAAAGTTACTACTAATTTTTTGGGGGGTTTTCTTAAGGTTTAACAAACACATGAGAAGAAAGCAGGAAAAAGGAAAATAAACTAACATGGATATTACAGTGAAAAAGTATGAGCACCGACATCTAGCAATGAGTGTGTGTAAACATAAATGTAACGTCGGTGGGAAATACGTACTCCCCCAAGCTTAGGCTTTTGTCCTAAGTTGGTTCATTGCCAGGGATGGCCTGACGGATACCCATAGGTGTAGCTGGGGTCGTACTAAGATGCATCGTTTATCGCCTCCTGAGCTGCAGCATGGCAGCGAGCTGCCTCCACCCTCCTCTCGTACTCATCTGCCTCCTCTCTGGTAATAACATATCCTCCTTTTGCCTGATAATCAAAGAAGGCAGGAGCAGGGAGAGTAATACGGACAGCACGCCGTTTGTCAAAGATTAGTCGATACTGGAGAGGTTGTAACATCCCAAATTTTCAATTTGGAATGTTATACATAGGTCATTCATGCATATCAAATTTTATTGCATTTTGCTTCGCAATCCTCAAAATCCTAAGCAACTCAAGGACCCTCGAAGAGAGTTGGGGATTTCCCGGTTTTCATATTTGATTTTTATCAAATAATGAAAAGAGGATTTTTGATTTTAATTATTTTTCTCTTTGAAAAATATTTCATTTTAAAATATATGAGAGGAGATAATATGAATTCTCCAAAATAATTGAAATATTGGAGGAAAAATATTTAAATCATTTATTTGATTTTATTTGGATTTTATTTGCAATTAGAAAAATTGCACGTTTTCAAAATTGCACTTTAGGGCCAAGAAAATGTTCATCTCGTTCTAAATATTTTATTTAGACGGTGAAAATTTATTTTGGCATTTTTAGATTTTATTTTATTTTCTAGGATTTATTTTATGTCGGCGAAATTGTTTTAAAAAAACTTCCAGCCGACTGGGCCGAAACCCAGCCGGGCCGCCAGCCCAACCAACCCCGTGCCGTCGCCTTCCTTGCACGCGCGCGCCGCCGCCGACTCGAATGAGGAGTCCGGCCGAGACTCCTCCTCCCTGCCGCCTTGGCCCCTCCTCTAAGCCCCCCCCTCTTTATATACCCTACCGCCCGAGCCACCACCACCACCAACCACCGCCACCGCCGCAGCCCGCCCCGAGCCCGAGCCGCGCCGCCGCCTCCCGCCGCCCACGCCTCGCCGCTGCAGCCACCACCGCCGCCACCGAGCCCCGCCGCCCGCAAGCTGCCGCCCCGCCGCCCCAACCCCGCCTCACCGGCGCCACCTCGCCGAGGTACCACGCCGATCCGTCACCGTCAGTTTTTTTTAAACCGTTCGGTTTTTTTTAGAAACCCTAGTTCGTTTTTTTAGATCGGTTCACCGGTTTTTCCCGGTTCTTCTAATTAGCGGACGTTCGTCCGTACGTTCATTTTAACGAACGATTTTCGCCCGTTAGTTATAGGTAACGAACGCTTGTTCATTAGTCTGTTCATCAGTTTCTTTTATCAGATTTTTCCGCGATTATTCTCGATCGCGATTTCTGATCCGATTTTCGTTTATGTTTATCTTTTCGCTCGTTAGTCGGAATCAGGCAATTCAAGCGCCTAGATCTTCGTCCCGAGACCCTCTTTCTGCTTAATCAACTTAAACAAGATTTTGATACTGTAAAATTTGACCTTAGTTCAGATTAGTAAATGGATCTTGTTTCTCTCGCCGTTTCAGTTTCATTGCTCCGTTTGATTTGATTCTTTTTGCTAACCGGAGTTCTTAAGTTGAACTTTCTGGTCAACCTCTCTTATTTGAGTTTTGCTTGTGCATATTTGCTTGTTGCTTATGTATGCTATTGTTTGTTTGCGATAGAATTCCTGGAGTGCGAAGCGTGTTACTACGAGTCTCTAGGATTCGCGGATCGTCGGCAAGGCAAGTAACACATTGATCATACTCTTTCCATACCCAGTTTTTTTATGCATTAGTTCCAATCCTCAAACATTGCATGATTAGGATGTCATTAACATGTGGGTTGGGAAGTAGTTATTGAGGTAGAACCTATTGCCCTGTTATATTCAAACCCTTGGGAGTTACTTTTACGCGTCGCTTATATTGCTATGCTATGCTCGTAGACGTGGTTTGGGTTTGAGTGATGTCCATGACAGATGTGAGTGCTAATTAATGGTTCAACTTAAGGTGGCAACTTAAACAAACATCTGGGTGGATTGAGGCACCTGGGGTACCCAGTGTTGCCTGTATTTTTGGAGATCCCGGGGTTCTGTGTGATTTTCCTATGGACCGCCACCCAGGCTCAAAGGGAACTGAGATGATTCATGCTAGAAACTTCCGTGTGCAGCCACAAGATATTATGGGATCTAGCATAGTTGAGTAAGTTACGTGAAGCTCTTGAAGAGGCAGATCAGCAGGTAGTGGGATGTAGGTTTGGTATGGTCTGTCCGGAGTAGAGAGTTAATGTTTCTGAAAGACTGTGTCTCGGTCATCCGTTTCTCAAACACCATGTAGTGTGAGAAATCCAACGGAGGCGATCGAGCCTTGTGGGCAAAAGTGCGCAAACCTCTGCAGAGTGTACAATCTAATCATGGTTAGCCGTGTCCCCGGTTATGGACAATTTTGAGTATCTAGTACTTGGAGTATCTTAAGTATCTCATCACTTTTAAATAATCTTGTTGGGTTGTTAATCACTTTAAATGGGATTGAGTTGGAGGAACCTTATCAATGTTGTTTCAACCACCATATAGTTAAATTAAAATCTATTCCTTTGTTGTAGGGAAAAATTGGCTTTTCGCAAAAACTATAACCATAGAGCTTTCCACCAGCCAAATATGCATGTAGTGATAGCATTATTCTATTCTTGCTCTACTGTGTTATATTGCCAGCATATTCCATGTGCTGACCCGTTTTCGGGCTGCAACGTATTATGTCGCAGACTTTTCAGACAAGGAGTAAGGTTCATTAGGTCGTTGCCGTGCAGCTCAGCTATGCCGTTGGAGATGATGGACTCACTTTATCTTCCAAGCCTTCCGCTGTTATCGTGTTAGATGGCCTTAAGCCATATTTATTGTAAGAAGTTCTCTTTTGAGACATTCGATGTAATAAGTGTGTGATTGCTACTCCGTTATAAATCCTTCGAGTACTGTGTGTGTCAGCATTACCAATCCAGGGATGACACTAAAGCACAGAGACTTGACCGTTTGAGGTCGGGTCGCTACAAGATGGTATCAGAGCACACGCTGAGTGTAGGACACGACCACTAAGATAAACCCTAGGTCACTCTTCTCTACTCATTTCTGACTCCTCTCCATTTTCTACTCTTTAGGATGGCGGAGATGAAGAACAAGTTTGCGCAACCGGATGAAGACACACCTATTGGACGCCACTTGAAGGAAGTCACTAGGTACTTGAACATTGGGATACCAAGTTTCACCGGGACGTACAACGCCACCCTGCTAGAAGAGGAGCGCTGGATGATTCAAGTACAAGTTCCAGGAAGGACGTTCTCGCCAACCTCTAAACCCATAGAATTTTCTTTCGAAGCACCCACCTGGAGTCTAGGCAAGAGCATGGCAGCCCACATTACCATGGGACGCATTGGAGAAGTCTACAACAAGGATCTTAAGGACACTATCTATCAGATATGTGGGCGCCAGGACGAGCAATGGGAAGTGATCAGCACCAAGAAGGATAGATCCATTGCAGCTTTCATCCAGGAGTTAAACCAGCACATTCGACGTCAGGAGAACCATATGTGCGCAGACATGATGGACTTGAAGAAGGCGAAGACTAGGATCATCGAACTGGAGGAAGAACTCAAGTTTACACGCGATGGATATGAGGAGGAAATCAAGACACTACTGGAGAAGAATGACGACCTGGTAAAGAAGATCGGAGTATTCATGGGAGATCTAGCACCGGGAGGAGAAGACGACGATTCCACTTGCCCGGACAACTACATCATCATCGACGACACCGATTCTGATCCTCGTGATGATGACTTTGAAGACGAAGCTGGAGCGGATATCATGGAGTCTTCCACCGATCACAATTTCTAGATGACCACCAAATGACTAGTAGTATTCCCCCATGTATTTAGTAGTAGTTGAGCACTTTTACGATAGTTCTAGACCGCTTGTATGCCCTTGCTTGATTGATTGAGTGAAATGATTGTGTTTGTCTCATGTGCATATGGGTAGTGTTTTCTCATTAGACCCCTTTCTCTATTCTGATCTCTTCCATCTAAACCCATCAGATGCCTCCGAGACGTGACACCGGATTTGCCTTCCCGCCGGAGCTCACCCAGTTGATCCAGCAGCAGAATGCCTTGATGCAATTGCTAGTTCAGAACCAGGGCAACAACAACAACAACAACAACAACCCGCCGCCAGTGGACAACCTAGCCCGTTTTCTAAGGTTACAGCCGCCGGTGTTCTCCAGTAGCACCGAGCCTATAGTTGCCGATGATTGGCTACGCCGTATCGGAAGGGAGTTGACCACCGCAGGTTGCACAGATGCTGAGAAGGTGCGCTTTGCCGCACATCAATTGGATGGACCAGCAGCCTCATAGTGGGAGAATTACACAGCCACTTTCGCCATAGCTAATGTCACTTGGGACCAGTTCCAGCAAGCTTTCCGCACAGCCCATGTCTCAACTGGAGCTATGAATATGAAGAAGTGGGAGTTTCGCAAATTACGCCAGGGGAACCGTACCGTGGCGCAGTACGTGGATGAGTTTAGCAAGTTATCGCTATGCCCCTGACGATGTGGCCACAGATGCCGCGAAGCAGAAAAAGTTTATGGAAGGTCTGAATGATGATATGAGTATGCAGTTGATGGTAGCAACCTTCAACAACTACCAGGAGTTGGTAGATAAGGCTCTTATGATTGAAGGGAAGCAGCAGCAGATTGAGAGCCGTAAAAGGAAGTATGGACAAGGGAGGTATAACTCAGGAGCTCAGCAGAAGCCTCGCCTAACCCCGAACTCGGGATGACTTGTTCATAACCATGGAGGTCACAATCACACCTGAGGAGGATCGCATAACCACAATGGTTCTAAGAATGGGAATGGGAATGGAGCTAACAACAATCAGAACCGCCCCAATCCAGCCACACCCGCCAAAAGAGACCTAAGTCACGTTACTTGCTTCAAGTGCGGGAAGACTGGACACTATGCCACGGAGTGCCCTGAAGGAAAGAATGGAAACGGAAATGGGAGCGCTGGGAAGAAGCCCAATCCATTCAACAAAGGACAAGTGAACCACGTTAACGTGGAGGAGGTTGAGGAGGAGCCAGACGCGGTAATAGGTAAGTTTTTGGTTAAGTCATTTACCGCTCTTGTTCTATTTGATACTGGTGCATCGCATTCATACATATCAAGGGGATTCGTGGATAGGTTTAAACTACCAACCCAAACCCTTAGGACCCCTATCTTAGTGAGTTCACCTGGAGCAGAATATATGGCTAGTCGATGGTGCGACCAGATACCCCTAATCATTGGTAACCATGTTTTTCCATCCGACCTAATTATCTTGGAGTCACAAGGATTGGATGCGATATTAGGTATGGATTGGATGTCAAAGTATGGAGGAAGCATTGACTGTGCTAGTAAGTCGATTTATCTCACCACCCCGGAGGGAAAAAGGATTAAGTATGTATCTAGGCATGTGCCTAGGAGGAGCCAAGTGAATACCCTCACGGGAGTTGTTCAGGAGGAAGTGCCTCTAGTGAAGGATTACCCGGATGTTTTTCCAGAGGAGTTACCAGGCATGCCACAGGATCGAGACATCGAGTTTTTGATAGAGCTATTGCCAGGTACCGGGCCAATATCCAAGAGACCCTATCGGATGCCCGCAAATGATATGGAGGAGATTAAGAAACAAATCAAGGAGTTATTTGAGAAAGGTTACATTCGAAGAAGTTCATCACCTTGGGGAGCCCCGGTGCTTTTGGTTGAGAAGAAGGATAAATCCCTAAGGATGGTTGTTGATTATCGGGCCTTGAATGAAGTAACGATTAAGAACAAGTACCCACTGCCGATGATCAATGATCTGTTTGATCAGCTGCAAGGAGCTAAGGTGTTTTCGAAGATCGATCGACGATCGGGATACCATCAGTTGAAGATTCGAGGGAAGGATATACCAAAGACAGCGTTCACCACGTGGTACGAATTATACGAGTATACGGTCATGTCGTTTGGACTGACTAACGCCCCTGCCTATTTCATGAGCATGATGAACAAGGTATTCATGGAATATTTGGACAAGTTTGTTGTGGTGTTTATTGATGATATTATGGTATACTCGAAGAATGAAGAGGAGCACAAGGAGCATTTGCGTTTAGTTCTCGAGAAACTCAGGGAACACCAGTTGTATGCCAAGTTCAGCAAATGCGAGTTTTGGTTGAAGGAAGTCGGATTCCTTGGACATGTTATATCAGGAGAAGGTATAGCAGTAGACCCCAGCAAGGTTCAGTCAGTCACTGAATGGTTGGCACCCACTTCAGTTAGCGAGATCCGCAGTTTTCTTGGACTCGCAGGATACTACCGGAGATTCATTGAGAATTTTTCCAAGATTGCTAAACCCATGACGGAGTTATTGAAGAAGGATACCAAGTTTAAATGGACAAAAGATTGCGAGGCAAGTTTCCAGGAGTTGAAGAAACGTTTGACTACAGCCCCAGTGTTGACACTGCCAGATATACACATAAGGATTTCCAAGTGTATTGTGACGCCTCTCGCTTAGGACTTGGATGTGTGCTTATGCAGGACGGAAGAGTTGTTTCGTATGCCTCGCGACAACTAAAACCTCACGAATTGAATTATGCCACGCATGATTTGGAGCTAGTAGCCATAGTGCATGCATTGAAGACTTGGAGACATTACCTTATTGGAAACCATTGTGATGTGTACACGGATCATAAGAGTTTGAAGTACATTTTCACACAGAAGGAGCTGAACCTTAGACAGAGGAGATGGTTGGAGCTTATAAAGGATTATGACAGGAAGCTTCACTATCATCCAGGAAAGGCCAATGTCGTAGCAGACGCCTTGAGCCAAAAGAGTTATGCTAATATCCTTGAAAGTAAGGGATTGCCGAAGGAACTGGCAGAGGATATCATGGAACTTCGATTGGAGATTGTTCCAAGAGGTTTTGTTGCAACAATGGAGGTTCAGTCTACATTGTTGAGCAAGATTCGAGAAGCTCAGAAGGATGACAAAGAGATTGCTGAGATAAAGGAGAAAATGAGCAAAGGAAAGGCCAAAGGTTTTCGTGAGGATGAGCATGACACCTTATGGTTTGAGGACCGAGTTTATGTGCCCAATGAACCAGAGATCAGGAAGTTAATACTTCAGGAGGCTCATGACTCACCATACTCGATACACCCCGGAAACACCAAGATGTATTTGGATTTGAAGGAGCGTTTATGGTGGACTGGTATGAAGAAGGATCTCACCGAGTATGTAACCGTATGTGATGTATGTCAGAGAGTGAAGGTAGAGCATCAGAAACCAGCAGGATTGTTACAGCCTATGTCGATACCCGAATGGAAGTGGGATAAACTTGGCATGGACTTTATCACCGTATTGCCCAGGACCAAAGCAGGATATGATTCCATATGGGTAGTAGTTGATCGTTTGACCAAAGTGGCTCACTTTATCCCAGTGAAAACCACTTATACAAGCGCGAAGTTGGCCAAGATATATATGTCCAGAATCGTATGTCTGCATGGAGTTCCGAGGACCATCGTATCAGATAGAGGAACACAGTTTACCTCAAAGTTTTGGCATCAGTTACACCAGACTTTGGGAACAACATTGGAGTTCAGTACAGCATTTCACCCGCAGACAGATGGGCAGACAGAGAGAGTCAATCAGATTCTGGAGGACATGTTGAGAGCTTGTGCGCTAGATTATGGATCTAGTTGGGATGACAATTTGCCTTATGCAGAGTTCTCATACAACAATAGCTACCAAGCCAGTTTGAAGATGGCACCGTTCGAAGCCCTGTATGGACGAAGGTGTAGAACGCCGTTAATGTGGGATGAAGTAGGAG
Source organism: Triticum urartu (assembly GCF_003073215.2). Lineage (NCBI taxonomy): Eukaryota > Viridiplantae > Streptophyta > Magnoliopsida > Poales > Poaceae > Triticum > Triticum urartu. Next base: position 153,077,791 of record NC_053028.1, on the reverse strand, counting down.
ACAGACAGTTGTTTGGACCAGACTTGATCAAGGAGTCTGAAGAGAAGGTTAAGTTGATTCGGGATAGACTGAAGCACTACAAAAAAATACACTTCCCTGATGATACGTGTTTGTCCCAGTAGGTCGCGTTTTCTGTCATGCATGTACATCCATGACAAATTTATGACAGAATCAAGATAGTCATACCTGTGCTGTCGTAGAAGTGTTCCATGACATTGCCAAAATTATCATCAGGGAAGTTTCCACTTCCATGACAATAAATCACGCGTCACAGAAGTGCTTTCGTCAAGGGTGACCGACATGTGGCATCCACCGTAACGGAACGCCGTTAAGCTATCGGGTGGGATTTTGGATCCGATAACCCGTTAACAGCCACGACCAATGTCGATTTTCCACGTGTAAAATTCTCATTGGCTGACCGATCCACGCGTCAGCTCCGCGTTGGCACAGGTGTCACTCATCCAACGGTTGAGATGGGCCTATGATATGAAGACACGTGGACCGGCCCAAAAGTGGCCCACAAAGATTAAATGGGCCGGCCCAACCGAAGACCCATAAGATTTAGCAGACCATAATGGGCCGGCCCACTGAAAGGCCCAGAAAATTTACCGGACCATAATGGACCGGCCCAGCTAAAGGCCCACACGATTTTGTAGACCATAATGGGCCGGCCCAGCTAAAGGCCCACAAGATTTTGCGGACCACAATGGGCCGGCCCAGCTAAAGGCCCACAAGATTCTGCCGACCATAATGGGTCAGCCCAGCTAAAGGCCCAACATTCTCTGTCAAATCGGCCCGTCAACGGCCTGTCCTAAACTTGTCATCAACGTTCTGGCCCGTTAACAGTCCGCTAAGTAATTGGGCCGAATTATGGCCCGGTGTATTTCCGGCCTGTTAAAGGTCCGGCTTCATTTGGGCCCATTTACAGGCCATCAAAACTTTCGGCCCATAAACGACCGTGAAGGATTTGGGTCATATTCGGCCATGTCAGACATTCGGCCTGTTAGAGGCCCACTATAGCTTTGGGCCACTTTCGGCCTGTTGTCATTTTCGGCCTGTTAACGCCGGACATAAACCATGGTGTAGGATCGAAAGTATGTCTAGAGGGGGGGTGATTAGACTACTTGACCAAATAAAAACTTAACCTTTTCCCAATTTTAGTTCTTGGCAGATTTTAGCTATTGTAGGACAAGTCAAGCAATCATCACACAATTCAAGCAAGCATGCAAAGAGTATATTGGCAGCGGAAAGTAAAGCATGCAACTTGCAAGAATGTAAAGGGAAGGGTTTGGAGAATTCAAACGCAATTGGAGACACGGATGTTTTTCCCGTGGTTCGGATAGGTGGTGATATCCTACATCCACGTTGATGGAGACTTCAACCCACGAAGGGTAACGGTTGCGCGAGTCCATGGAGGGCTCCACCCACGAAGGGTAAACGGTTGCGCGAGTCCACGGAGGGCTCCACCCACGAAGGGTCCACGAAGAAGCAACCACCCACAAAGGGTCCACGAAGTAGCAACCTTGTCTATCCCACCATGGCCATCGCCCACGAAGGACTTGCCTCACTAGCGGTAGATCTTCACGAAGTAGGCGATCTCCTTGCCCTTACAAACTCCTTGGTTCAACTCCACAATCTTGTCGGAGGCTCCCAAGTGACACCTAGCCAATCTAGGAGACACCACTCTCCAAGAAGTAACAAATGGTGTGTAGGTAATGAACTCCTTGCTCTTGTGCTTCAAATGATAGTCTCCCCAACACTCAACTCTCTCTCATAGGATTTGGATTTTGTGGAAAGAAGATTTGAGTGGAAAGCAACTTGGGAAGGCTAGAGATCAAGATTCATATGGTAGGAATGGAATATCTTGGTCTCAACACATGAGTAGGTGGTTCTCTCTCAGAACATATGAGTTGGAATGTGTATGTGTTCTGATGGCTCTCTCCACGAATGAAGAGGAGGTGGAGGGGTATATATAGCCTCCACACAAAATCCAACCGTTACACACAGTTTTCCAATCTCGGTGGGACCGAATCAACACTCGGTCGGACCGAAAAGGTAAACCTAGTGACCGTTAGAGATTTTCGGTGGGACTGACATGCAACTCGGTAGGACCGATATGGTTAGGGTTTGGGCATAACGTAATCTCGGTGAGACCGATTACACAAACTCGGTGAGACCGATTTTGGTAATAAGCTAACCAGAGAGTTGGTCAGGCAAACTCGGTGGGACCGATTTGCTCTTTCGGTGAGACCGGAAAGTTACAAAAAGGAAACACTGAATTTACATTGCAATCTCGGTGGGACCGATTCGCTCTTTCGGTGAGACCGAAAAGTTACGAAAGGGAAACAGAGAGTTTGCAATCCCATCTCGGTGAGACCGAGATCCCTATCGGTAGAACCGAATTGCTAGGGTTTGGCAGTGGCTTATGACAAGTGAAACTCGGTGGCGCCGGATAGAAAGAATCGGTAGGACCGAGTTTGGCTTAGGGTTTAGGTCATATGTGGATAGGGAAAGTAGCTGAGGATTTTGGAGCATATCACTAAGCACATGAAGCAAGAGGCTCATTAAGCAACACCTCATCCCTCCTTGATAGTATTGGCTTTTCCTAAAGACTCAATGTGATCTTGGATCACTAAAATATAAAATGAAGAGTCTTGAGCTTTTGAGCTTGAGCCAATCCTTTGTCCTTAGCATTTTGAGGGTTCCACTTTCACATCCATGCCATGCCAATCATTGAGCTTTCCTGAAATAGTCATCTTGGAATAGCATTAGCTCAATGAGCTATATGTTGTTATGAATTACCAAAACCACCTAGGGATAGTTGCACTTTCAATCTCCCCTTTTTGGTAATTGATGACAACATATAGATCAAAGCTTCGACAAATGATAATAAGCATGAAATATATCGTCGCTTTGAGAAGTATGTGACAAGTAAGAGCTCCCCCTAAATTTGTGCATATTTAAAATTTGCTTTGGACTGCAAATGCACAAGGAGTTAGAGTCATGGGTTACTCTTCCATGTCACATACATCTTGGTGGAGCGCTTAAAAAAGATAAGAATGAAATACATGCACTCAGCACCAAGAATAGTGAATGATCACATAAGATAGATAAGATAATAGCATTCACCAAGCATTAAGTGTAGCTTATGATCAAACACATGATCATCAATGTCTCACGAGCAATGACATAGTATCTCAAGCACTCAAAAGCAAACAAAGTTCAAAAAACCACCAAATAAAGCAAGAGAGAAAAAAGCAACACTCTCTCTCTCTCTCTCTCGAAGCCTATGATCTATACATTTTTCTCCCCCTTTGGCAACAAGTTACCAAAAAGTTACTAGAAAATGCATAGTGCTAGATCGACGCTCAGGCTTGATCTTCAGGTGGTGGTGGAGTCCGGAGCACTCCAAGGACGAAGCCTTCTGTAGACGTGGTCGGAGTCGAAGCTGAAGTGGATGCTGGAGCTGGTGGAACTGAAGCTGTAGCAACTGGCACTGCATGTGATCTCTGAGCTCTTGGCACTCTGGCAAATGCATCAGTTGTAGTCTTGCCTCTCCTCTCCTGCATGTCATCCTGAAGTTGTTCCACTGCAGACTGAATCTCTGTTACTTTGACATCCAAGTCATAGAACTTTTGTTCCATGATCCTCTCTAAGCTCTGCTGATTCTGAGTGAGGGTGGCCAGTCCTTGCTCAATACTCAGTGTGGATGCAATCAAGTAACCAACCTGCTCTTGTTTGGTTTTCAAGAAATACTCAGATGCCTCCTCTTGAGTTGGCATCTTGGCAGCTTTCTCCTTCCTTGCCTGTTCCTTCTTTGCTTGTGCTTGAACTGATGATGGTTCATTCTCATTCATGACAACTTGATTATCTTCAAAATCTGGACGGATGGGCAGGTGTTCCTCGTCCAATAAGTATATGCCGGTGCCCATCTTGGAGTTGATTAATTCCTGAATTTGTGGGGCATATCCACAGCTCCTCTTCTGATCTGCTGCAGTCCTCTTGATAGTTTCTACTATGAGGCTCATGACCTTGAATTTCTGAGGCACATCAAATACATGAAGCAAATTGATTGCATGGCCTCTGATCATCTTGTGATCACCTGACTTGGGAAACAGAGTGTGCCTAAGGATCCAGTTAATGGTTGGCAGCCCTGACAGAAGATAGTGCACTGAGCCAAATTTGAAAGTGTCAAGTGCTTCATTTGGAATTTCCTTGTACATGTTGGACATAGAGTTGTGGTCCATCTTCTTCTTAGCATAGATATCCAAGTCATCCTCATGCTCTTCTGGGGCATTGATCAGCTGAGCCCATTCAGCAACTGTAGATTGGTACCTCGTACCTTCAGACATCCAAGTTATCTTTCCATCTGGGTAGAAATGTGCTGTGAGTAGAATTGCATAATGAGTTCCTCGTTCCACTTTGTGAGCTTCTGCCCAACAAAGTCTACTACTCCACAAGCATTGAAGCTGTCAATCACACCAGGATAGTGTTCCTCATTTTCCTTCATGTAGGTCCAGTCGACCCATCTCATGTCACAAACTATGGGCTTCTTATCAAGCAGCACTGTCTCATAGAAGTCCTGCTGTTCCTTGGTGTGAAATCTGTAGTCAACAGCAGTCCTCCTCCTTGAAGCATACGGATCTGCTTCTCTCCACTTCCTCAGCCCTGAGTCTCTCCTGAGCTTCATATCCTCAGCCACAGGATGAGCATCGTTGTGGTCTGGGATCTTGGGCTTGAGTTTTTTGAGAACTTGCTCTTCATCATCTTCTGCTTCAACAACAGTCTCAGGCACTGGGGCCTTGTTCTTCTCAATTGCAGGTATGCTCCTCGTATTTCTCTTTGGTTTTGGCTTTAGAGCTGGCTTGGCCTTAGAAGCAGCTGCCCCTGATCTTATGGCATCACCCATCAGCTTGGGTGCCTTAGGTGCTGGTGCAGCTACCTCTTCTTCTTCCTCTTCTTCCATGATGGAAGCCTTTCCAAGCACTCTGGCTACGGTCTTCTTGACCCTTTCCTTTCTTTTCTTGCCTTCAGCAGCAACTGGCTCTATGGGAGTGGGCTTCTCAGAAATCTTGGTTGAAGCTCTGGCCTTTGGCATAGGCTGCCTGCCTGCTGGCCTTTTGATCTTTAAGCCTGGCTTTGTGCCCTGTGCTAGCTCAACTCTCTTTGATGTGGCTTCCTCTTCCCTCTGCCACATAATCTTCATCCTCAGAATCTGAAGTTCTCTTCTTCCTTTGTCTGGTGGCAGCTTTTGGCAAATTGCTAGGAGTACTTCTGCTGCCATCATCTGAAGACCTTGAGGGACTAGTGCCCTCACTCATCTGCACTTGCTGTTCTGACATGTTCTGGCTATCACTTTGGTCTAACATGATGAACAAGCTGACTGCTGACCCTGTGAATAGTTTATAGATGAGGTAGAGTGGATGAGCATCACAAAATGCAGAGATTTTTGCAAAAGAATGACTCAAAAAACTTAGTTTTAGTTTCCCACTGAAATCATCTCGGATCTACTGATTTTCAAACTCGGTGATACCGAAGCAGTTTTGGAACCTAAACTAGTGAACTCGGTTGGACCGAGTCACAGTTCGGTGGCACCGAGACTGCTAGGGTTTCACAGAGTTCCAAAATCGGTCACACCGATTAGTAATTCTCGGTCAGACCGAGTTTTACTTGTGCAATGGCATAAGCCAAATCGGTGGGACCGAGTTTTTCAACTCGGTGGGTCCGAGATGGTTTCGGCGGAAACCTAACCCTAAAATTTTCGAATCAAAACTAATCTATGAACGCATTGACTGGACAGGAGTGTTTCAATCGTGGCAAGAATCATTAAGAACACAATGTGCTAGGAATCGGACGGGGAATAGCACTGTGATCGAGTCCATACCCTAGTTCGGCGGAGACTCGCTACGGCGGCAACGGCGGGGTTGAATTCCGTTGACGGCGATGGAGACCAACGACTGGAGGCGGCTGGTGGCGCGGAGACGATGCGGAGACCAAGTTGGCAGAGCAGGCTATCGCGCTGGCGAAGGGGTTCGGAGAAATTTCCAAATTTTTGCCCGTGACTATATATAGCCCGACCCTGTCGGTGTGACCGAGTGGAACGACTTGGTGGCACCGAGATGCAAAACTATATACAGTTATTGCAACTCGGTGTGACCGAATGGTTCAAATCGGTTGCACCGAGATCGAAAACATAGATCAACTTAATGATCTCGGTAGGACCGAAAGTAGGGTATCGGTCAGACCGAGAATCACAAAGAGGTTTTGGAAGTTTAAGTCTATGACGAATCGGGGACTCCGAGCGCTCCTCACACAGAGTGGTTCGAATCTGACTTGATCAAATTTTGTGATGTAGCATGAATAGAGTTTGAGACGAGAAAAGCATAGATAGCTAGAGGAGGTTCTTAGGCATTCTTGTCCATCCACTTGGCAAAAGGAAATAAAACCGAACAATCAAAACCACAAGTGGATGTCCTCGAATGAGTAAAATATGCAACCAGCATGCTCACGCAATAAGATGGCAAATGGAATATGTGACAAGACATGCACAACCAATTCTAGCATCTATCAAGCAATTTGCGATGACAAGGTCATCTATATATGAGTATATTGACTTAGGAGTCAAGTGAGAACACTTGATCATAGGTCATACTCATCGTTTAAGCTCAAGTGGGGTTACCACTTTTACATAAAGCATTGTTGTGTTCACATCTTTATAGTTGCTTTAGCTCAAGTCTTAGAGTAAAGCTCCCCCTAGATGTGATACCCCCCCTTAGAGGGATGAACTAACCACGGGTTTTGTCGATGATGACTTCATGTAGATGTTGAAGATGTGGATGCTCAATGTTGATGTAGATCACTTGGAGCTATCCATTTGAGTGAATTGCACTTTCAATACCTGCATGGGTTAGTCCCACAAGGAACAAACAAGGATATCCATAGACATAGAGTGATGCACACACAAGATGATGTCCATGAAAACTTTTAGGTTACCTTGTCCCTTGTCTTACCAACAAGAGGGTTTGTGACTCCTTGAACTAGTGCAAGATGTGGAAGTTGATTGCACTTGTTCTTGCCAAAATGATAAGAGTGAAGTATGTTGGCGGAGTCACCCTCAAGAACTCTCTAGTTCTTCTTATTTTGGATCCACACCATCTTGATGGGAATCCTTGGAGTTGTAGTCGTACTTGATGAAGTGGAACTTGAAGTAGTCTTGGGAATCCACTTGACTAAGGTCTTAGGAGCTTCTTCAAATGCATCAATTTCCTCTTGAAGCTTGTCCTTGCCTTTTTGCTTGTAGTCTTGTGGTGGAAGATCATCTTGAGCTTGTGTCCCCTTGAAAGAAGTATCATACTTCTCTTGTTGAGGAACAAACTTTGTCTTGGGGTATTGATCTTCTTCCCACTCAACTCCATTGGCATTGAACTTTCGTTCAAAACCAACACCTTGATTCTTCCGGTGCATTCCTTGCTTGCGCACAATTTCCTCGAATTGCTTACTCCCGGCAAGGCTTTTGTACACTCCTTTCTCTATAATTCCTTTCAATAAGCTATTTTCTTGCTCAAGTGTAACTTGGCTAAGAGAATCATTAGTGGAATCAAGAGAACTACTAGAAGCAACAATATTGGATTTAGCATGATCATTGTTACTGCTAGAGGAAGAATCTTTCTTGTTCTTGTTACTAGACTTGACTTGAGGCATGTAAGTGGATAAGAGTAAACGCTTGGCAATGTAAGGAGAACTTTTCTTGCGGAGATCATCATTGATTGCTTTTAAGAACTCATGCTCTTGCTCAAGATTGAGCTTTTCAAAGCGTAATTTCTCATGAGCTCTTAAAAGTTCTCGATGATCTTCGAAGATAGTTTCATGAGCTAACTTAAGAGTGTTTAGTTCTTTAGTTAGAGCCTCAATCTTCTCCTTATCATTGTCATTCGTTTTATCTTGATTAGCATGATTAATTGACGTTTCATCATAGTATTCATCACTAGAGTTGTCAACAAGCAAATCATCACCTAACAAGTCATCTTCATCACTATTGAAATCAACATACTCGGGGTGTGTTACCTTAGGACCTTTGGTCATGAAGCATCTTCCAATTCCTTCATTTGGTGAGTCAAATATGTCGTAGGAGTTGGTTGACACAAGTGCTAGACCGGCAACACCTTCATCTTGAGTATCTTCGAAGTCGGAGTGATAACTTCTCTCGGAGTGGCTGTCGGAGTCGGAGCCGGATACCCATTCACCAACATGAGCTTGATGTCTTCGTTTTGTGTAGCTCCTTGATGATTTTTCCTTCCTTTCCGAATCCTTGCTTCTCCGTGAGTATCTTCGTTCATAACGATCATCTCTACTCCTTCTCTCTCTTGGTGGTGATTCTTTGCTTCTTCTTTTTGGAGAATCTTCTCTTCTCTTGTAGGGAGCCGTACACTCATTGGAATAGTGTCCGGGTCTTCCACAACTGTAGCAGTTTCGCTCTCGACTAGAAGATCTTTTGTCATTGTAGGACCTTGACTTGAAGCTTCTATCTTTGCTTCTACTCTTGTAGAACTTGTTGAAGTTCTTCATCATTAAGCTCAATTCTTCATTGAAGTTTTGTTTCTCACTTGATGATGTAGGAGCTTCACATGAGGCTTTGTAGGCACCACTTGATTTGTTGTGAAGTTCCTCTTTATCCTTAAGTGACATCTCATGAGCAACAATTCTTCCAATCACCTCTGTTGGCTTGAGATCTTTGTAATTGGGCATCATTTGGATCAATGTGCACATGGTATCATATTTTCCATCCAAGGCTCTTAGAATCTTCTTGATGATGAATCTATCGGTCATTTCTTCACTTCCTAAGCCGGCAATCTCATTTGTGATGAGAGCAAGCCTAGAGTACATTTCAGCGACACCTTCACCATCCTTCATTTTGAACTTGTCAAGTTGACTTTGAAGCACATCCAACTTGGATTCCTTGACGGAGTCGGTACCTTCGTGCATATCAATCAAAGTGTCCCAAATTTCCTTTGCATTCCCAAGACGGCTGATTTTGTTGAATTCTTCGGGGCACAATCCGTTGAAGAGAATATCACAAGCTTGGGCATTGTATTGCAACATCTTAAACTCATCCGCGGTAGCTTCATGGTTTGGTTCTTTCCCATCAAAGAAGTCACCTTGCAAACCAACACACACAATAGCCCAAACGGCGGGGTTATGTCCAAGAATATGCATTTTCATTTTATGCTTCCAACTAGCAAAGTTAGTACCATCAAAGTAAGGACCTCTACGGTGATAATTTCCCTCGCTAGACGCCATACTCTCCTAGGTTGTGAAACCAAGGCTATGACCACCAAAAGCTATGGAGATCAAAGCAAATGGAGACCAAAGCTCTGATACCACTTGTAGGATCGAAAGTATGTCTAGAGGGGGGGTGATTAGACTACTTGACCAAATAAAAACTTAACCTTTTCCCAATTTTAGTTCTTGGCAGATTTTAGCTATTGTAGGACAAGTCAAGCAATCATCACACAATTCAAGCAAGCATGCAAAGAGTATATTGGCAGCGGAAAGTAAAGCATGCAACTTGCAAGAATGTAAAGGGAAGGGTTTGGAGAATTCAAATGCAATTGGAGACACGGATGTTTTTCCCGTGGTTCGGATAGGTGGTGCTATCCTACATCCAAGTTGATGGAGACTTCAACCCACGAAGGGTAACGGTTGCGCGAGTCCATGGAGGGCTCCACCCACGAAGGGTAATGGTTGCGCGAGTCCACGGAGGGCTCCACCCACGAAGGGTCCATGAAGAAGCAACCACCCACAAAGGGTCCACGAAGTAGCAACCTTGTCTATCCCACCATGGCCATCGCCCACGAAGGACTTGCCTCACTAGCGGTAGATCTTCACGAAGTAGGCGATCTCCTTGCCCTTAAAACTCCTTGGTTCAACTCCACAATCTTGTCGGGGGCTCCCAAGTGACACCTAGCCAATCTAGGAGACACCATTCTCCAAGAAGTAACAAATGGTGTGTAGGTAATGAACTCCTTGCTCTTGTGCTTCAAATGATAGTCTCCCCAACACTCAACTCTCTCTCATAGGATTTGGATTTTGTGGAAAGAAGATTTGAGTGGAAAGCAACTTGGGGAAGGCTAGAGATCAAGATTCATATGGTAGGAATGGAATATCTTGGTCTCAACACATGAGTAGGTGGTTCTCTCTCAGAACATATGAGTTGGAATTGTGTATGTGTTCTGATGGCTCTCTCCACGAATGAAGAGGAGGTGGAGGGGTATATATAGCCTCCACACAAAATCCAACCGTTACACACAGTTTTCCAATCTCGGTGGGACCGAATCAACAAACTCGGTCGGACCGAAAAGGTAAACCTAGTGACCGTTAGAGATTTTCGGTGGGACTGACATGCAACTCGGTAGGACCGATATGGTTAGGGTTTGGGCATAACATAATCTCGGTGTGACCGATTACACAAACTCGGTGAGACCGATTTTGGTAATAAGCTAACCAGAGAGTTGGTCAGGCAAACTCGGTGGGACTGATTTGCTCTTTCGGTGAGACCGAAAAGTTACAAAAATGAAACACTGAATTTACATTGCAATCTCGGTGGGACCGATTCGCTCTTTCGGTGAGACCGAAAAGTTACGAAAGGGAAACAGAGAGTTTGCAATCCCATCTCGGTGAGACCGAGATCCCTATCGGTAGAACCGAATTGCTAGGGTTTGGCAGTGGCTTATGACAAGTGAAACTCGGTGGCACCGGATAGAAAGAATCGGTAGGACCGAGTTTGGCTTAGTGTTTAGGTCATATGTGGATATGGGAAAGTAGCTGAGGATTTTGGAGCATATCACTGAGCACATGAAGCAAGAGGCTCATTAAGCAACACCTCATCCCTCCTTGATAGTATTGGCTTTTCCTAAAGACTCAATGTGATCTTGGATCACTAAAATATAAAATGAAGAGTCTTGAGCTTTTGAGCTTGAGCCAATCCTTTGTCCTTAGCATTTTGAGGGTTCCACTTTCACATCCATGCCATGCCAATCATTGAGCTTTCCTGAAATAGTCATCTTGGAATAGCATTAGCTCAATGAGCTATATGTTGTTATGAATTACCAAAACCACCTAGGGATAGTTGCACTTTCACATGGGCCATATGTGGCCCAACGTCATATCAGGCCCATTAACGGCCCATATAAAAATGACGATAATCTAGCCCGACCGAAGTTCCGGCCTGTTAAAGGCCCGTGTATTAGGTCGGCGCATTTACGGCTCGTCTGAATTTTGGCCTGTTAAAGTCCAGTGGGTTATTTGGCACAATCAGGGCCCAATCTCACTTTTGGTCTATTAAAGGCCCATGTATTTTATGGGCTCAAGATATTTACACCTGTAAACGGCCTATTTTTACTGAGGGCCCAAATTATGTTTAGGCATGTTAAAGGCCCACTATGGGCACAGGCCTACCAGAAAAATATGAAAGCTTATGCTGATTTAGGCCCAGATATTTTTAGTGGGCTACATGCCAATTTCGGCCCGTAATCATTTTTAGCCCAATTGGAATGGGCCCGACGAATGTTGGCATGTTGGGCTCCTACGAAGCTTTCGGCCGAATACATTACTAAGATAAACCTACACTATACGAAAATAGCGTCGTAATTACTACAGCCTGAGGCGGCATCATAAATGTTGTATCACAACAAAATAAATTCCAACCATACAACAAAAGGCCTGTTGGCATAATGTTTACAGTCCTTCCAAATATAAGCACCATCAGATGTATAGAAGCACAGATCATTTGACCTGAGTGCTAATGTTTCAGGCTGTAGAATCTGATGGAGCAGCACGATCTCCACCTTTTTTCCGCCATTGCTCTTGAACAACGAAGCGAATGTCCGATAGTCTGGTTTCAAAACCATTCATATCTTGACGACATTTCTCAACCACTATTCTTGTTTCCGAAACAACGTCCATTAGGGATTGGACTTGTGTCTGGAGCACAGATATAACACTCTGTCTAGCAGGAAGATTTTGTTCAGTAGGCGATTTGGACAAGGTTACCTTGACAACCAACCCAGAATTACGCAAGAAGGTGCTTTTTGCACTGTTAGTGGAGAGATACTGACGCACTGCAGCAAGAGGTGACATTGTGCCTGTAGTAGCCTCGTCACATTCAGGTGGTTGTGGTTGTTCAATCATTTGTTCCATAGCTTCCTGAAAGTTTGAACTTGTAGATTAGTGTACCAGATAAGTTACTAATGAGACAAAAACAAACAAAGTACGTTAAACGTTTATACATAACTTATTTTGGTGAACTACTATAATACATTAGCATGTATTGTAGAACCAACTACATAATAAAATCACTTTCAGAACATATGTCCATGTAGCATGCCTACTGTATTGTCTATTCCCTCACATTCGTTGACATCTAAGGATAAAGAGACATGGTTTAAAGTAGGATGAACATAGTATTACATCATTCATATCATGGGCAAACAGATATAAAACAAACAGGCTATTTTATCATTGTGTGTGCACGTGAACATAACAACTAGACTACAGATCAAGAGCAAAAGAATATCCTTCATCTCTTTTAAACCATGTAAGGTGAAATGATACGTTAAGACAATCGTGAATAAAAGTGAACAGAGTAACTGACATTGGCTGCAAAGCAAGTACTTAAATGAACACATCACAGTACCAATCAGTTCAAGGCAGGAGGAGTAAGGACTTACAACAGCGGCTTGAACTGGTGTGCTCATGCCCTTCATCTTGCTGATGTGGCAATCCTTGAAGATTTTCACTGCATTCGGTTCAGGTTCTTTTTGGTCCGCACGGGATTTCCTCTGTATTTGGAACAAGTCAATATAGATACGATAATATGGCACAAAAAAAGAAGGAAGTAGCAGTTATTTACAAGAGCCTCGCAGTGTGCAATATAGCTACGAGATCCTGTTGTCTGTTGGAATTCCACTTTAGAACGGTTGGTTTTGTTCTTCAAACAGTTAGCCTAGAAGAAGATACACTTGTAAGGCACATACATAAATACAAGTTCAATATGTGGTCTGATCAAATACATATAGCCTACCTGATACTTTGGATCAAACCAGTGTTTAACGAGGGTTGTCTAGTCTTCATCTGTAATATATTCCACTGGAGATGTTTGGGCGATTTCATTGTTAGCCTTGCCTTCAAAGTGAGATTTTCTAAGGTGGTACCGATACTGTCACAGAGCAGACTGAAAAACATGAGTGCATGCTTGTCTAGTTGCATCATCTTTCGGATCCAACTCGAACCTCATCTGTTGAAAAAAGAATGTGAGTCTTATTAGGAGGAAGCTAGAAAGTATGGGACAGAGCAAGACAATATTACTAATTGCGATGAATAACATTACTTACAGATAAATGGTCAAGGAAGGTGTTAAACTGGGTATTGTGTTTCTCATTCCTGTACTAGATACACGTTGGGAGGATACGTGCATGACACCTAACGGCAACGGCTGCCTCTGATACTAACTTGGCTGACTCTGTAGCATCACGTGGCCTTTTTAAACCTGCCTCAAAATGGATCCCCATTCTTCCTCCTTTAGATTTTGTTAATCTGTCAAGCATTATCCCTGATGTCTGTTTCCGCTTGCGCCGTGGTGCTAGTTCAACAACGAATATGGAAAGTGTTAGTGTACATCAAACTATGAGAGTACATATAAAGGAGAATGCAACTGCAACTTGACTCGATCAGGTACCGTCTTGATGTTGATGCTCATGAGGTTCATCTGATCTTGCCAAGTCCTGTTGTGTCAGCAGTGCTTCGGAAGTAGTGTTAGGTGTGAAGGCAGCTGGGGAACTGGCCAGTTCCGGAGCAAACAAACGAGTAACTGGTTGAGATGCTGGTATAGTTGAAGCGGATGCTGCAGCTGGTGGAGCAGGTGATACTGTGTTTGTAGATTTAGCCGGTGGACTTTCACCTTCTACTGCACTATAAGTACCAGCAGAATCTCGACTGCAGAACCTTTTCCGTTTCACCCGACGAGTAACAGCACTCCCTACTATATTATTTTCCTTGCTCTTTTTTGACTTTGCCATGTCAAGCTGTACCTACAACACAAAAGAATAAAATCACTCTTCAGAACTCATTGATGCATGATACAGACAAGCAATACTTTGATGTAAGACAACCGTATGAGGATGGAATATGTCACAAAAACAGGACGTCATGACATATTCACAGCTATGATGTGCAAACTAAGCAGAAGGATTTTCAAGAAAATAGAAGTAATGCAAGCTAGACACCATATGAAAGATGCAACCAATATTACTCTGCCAAGTTAAAAGTGTCGCGTCATAAGTGGCAATTCGAAAAATTAGAAGCAGTACAACGTAGAAATCAATGCAAGATGCAACCACTATCAAACTGCCATGTTAAAAGCGTCCAATCATGAGTGACTGATGCGGGATACACAACAGCAGTACTTTGATGTAAGAACATGGTATGATAGATAGATGCAGTGTATTCTAGACACAGAAAGCCATGTCATATGCACATGTATAACGTATAAACTCAGCAGGTGCAATTTAATCAAAATAGAAGAAATACAGGCTAGACAACATATGCAACATGAAACCAATTATCACACTGTCAACTTAGAGCAAGCACCTGCGATGGTGGAGTACGGGAGATGAACTCATCATGTAGACTTGGGAGTTCAACTTCATTAGCAGTAGTAGTGGCAAATCTAGAGAGTCTCTGTTTGCGTTGGTGCGGAGGACCACCAACATCCCCTAACTTACTCTTTTCCTTCCTATTTTCTGATATTGCCTTATGAAGTCCAAACCACAAGAAGATGAATAAAATTAGCTCTGCATAACTGGTTGATGCATGATACAGACGAACACTACTTTGATGTAAGGCAAGCGCAGGATAGGAGGGTGGAATATATTAAAAAAAAGACAGCATTTCATATTCACACGTACAATAGCGTGTCTTATGGGTAAGTGATCGTTGCAGGTATAAGTTGTAAGCTACACAGATGCAATTCAACATAATCAGAAGCAATACAAACTAGACATCATACGGAAAACGCAACCACCTATAACAGTTCCAAGTAAGAGCAAGCACCTGTGATGGTGGAGTAGGGGAGATGTGCTCATCATGTACATGTATGTTCTAGAAACAGGAACATGTGTTATATTCACAGGCATTATGTGTAAAGTAAGCAGATGCAATTCAAGTTAGAAGCAATACAAGCTAGACATCATACGCAACATGCAACCACATATAATAGTGTCAAGTTAGAGCAAGCACCTGTGATGGTGGAGTAGGGGAGATGTGGTCATCATCTACACAGCTACGTTGACTGTCCAGCCTTGTGTTGTCTTGCGAATCTTGTTGGGAGGATGGCAGAGTAGAATCTGTAGAGACCCCATGTTTGAGTTGCTCCGAAGGACCACCATCATCCACTGCCGGACTAATTTCCTTCAGCTGTAATGATTTTGCATTGTGAAGTCAAACCGATAAGAAAAAGGAATTAGAAACACTACAAGACACCATATGGAAGGTGCAATCAATATCACTCTGCCAAGTTAAAACTGTCTCGTCATAGGTGGCGTTCATCAAACTAGAAGCAATACATGCTAGAAATCATATTCAAGATGCAAACCAATATCACACTGCCAACTTAAAGGTGTCCCATCATAAGTGACTGATGCAGGATACACAAGAAGAGTAGTTTCATGTAAGAACATGGTGTGATAGACAGATATAGTATGTACCAAAAACAAGAAAGCGTGTCATATTCACATGTATCATGTGTAAGCTAAGCAGATGCAGTTTACACTAATTAGGAGCAATACGAGCTAGACACCATATGCAACATGCAACCAGATATCACACTGCCAATTTAGAGCAAGCACCTTGGATTGTGGAGTAGGGGAGCGAAGACTTGGACCTTGTAATGCACTATCAGTACAAGGAGAATCGGTACAGATGCTCCGTTTACGTTGCTGCAGAGGACCACCATCATCGCCTTCCTTACTCTTTTCCTTCCTCTTTCTTGTTTTTGCCTTGTCAAGTCAAACCCACAAGAAAATGGAATAAAATTTGCTCTTCAGAACTCATTGATGCATGATACTGATGAACACTACTTTCATGCAAGGCAGCCGCATGATAGGAGGATGGAATATGTATGAAAAACAGGACGGCATGACATATTGACATGTATGATGTATGAAGTGTAAACTAAGCACAAGGTGCTTGAACTTGTTAGAATCGATGCAAGCTAGAAACCATATGAAAGATGAAACCAATATCACTCTGCCAAATTAAAAGGGTGCCCTAACAAATGTATTTGACCAAATTAGAAGCAATACATGGCAACAGGCTAGAAATAATATGCAATATGCAACGAATAAAGGTGACTCATCGTAAGTGATTGATGTAGGATACAGAAGAGAGGTAGTTTCATGTAAGAACAAGGTTAACACATAGATGTAGTGTGTACCAAAAATAGGAAGGCATGTCATATTCACAGGTATAGTGTGTAAACTAAGAAGATGCAATTTACCCTAATTAGAAGCATTACAAGCTAGACACGGTATGCAACATGCAACCACATATCACACTGCGAAGTTAGAGCAAGCACCTGTGATGGTGGTGTAGGGGAAGTGCGGTCTTCAGGTACAGAGCTACGTTCAATATCTTCATTTAGGCTTGCTGTTTCTTGAGAATCATGTGGAGAGGATGAAATTGCATTCTTTATAAGAGTATTGCGTCTCATATTAACCAACGCGTGTGACTGTCTCATCATAAGAGATAGACGCAGGATACACAAGAATAGTAGTTTGATTTAAGAACATGGTGTGATAGGCAGATGTAGTATGTACCAAAAACAGGAAGGCATGTCATATTCACATGTATAATGTGTAAGCTAAGGAGATGCAATTTAACAAATTAGGAGCATTGATGAGGGATACACAAGAAAAGTAGTTTGATGTAAGAACATGGTTAATAGAAAGACGTAGTATGTACCGAAAACAGGAAGGCATGTCATATTCACAGGTATAATGTGTTAACTAAGCAGATGCAATTTACCCTAATTAGGAGCATTACAAGGTAGACACCATATGCAACATGCAACCACATATCACACTGCCAAGTAAGAGCAAGCACCTGCGATGGTGGTGTGGGGGAATTGCGGTGATCAACTAGAGAGCTACGTTGACTATCTTCATTTAGCCTTGTTGTTTCTTGAGAATCATGTGGGGAGGATGACACTGCACTCTTTAAACGAGTATGGCGTCTCACAGTAACCCACCCGGGTGACTGTCTCATCATAAGTGATTGACGAGGGATACAAAAGAGCATTAGTTTGATGTACGAACATGGTTAATAGACATATGTAGTATGTATCGAAAACAGGAAGGCATGTCATTATCAAAGGTATAATGTGTAAAGTAAGCAGATGCAATTTAACCAAATTGGAAGCAATACAAGCTAGACACCATATGCAACATGCAACCACATTTGACAGCGCGAAGTTAAAGCAAGCACCTGGGATGGTTGTGTGTTGCAATTGAGATCATCAACTGCAGAGCTACGTTTACTGTCTCCAACTGCTGACACTGCACCCGTTAGAGCGCTGGAACGCTTAGTGCTTATCTTCAAATTACACTGGAGCGACTTCTGTCTTTTCTTTTCTGCATTCATCAACACTGCGTCAGAGTCTGAAATACCCATGCATAAAAAAACAATAGTGTGAGTATGGGTGAAGTGTGTGCACAATTAGTATAGTGTAAAGGTAGCAGATAGCAGGTCGGTGAGAAATAAATGACGGGAGACATATGATAGCTCTACAACATGCATGGCACACTAAATTACTACAGGATTCTATGAAAATAACAGTCGACTGAAAGCAAATAGGTCAGTCCATTTTTTCAGCACCGTCTGATGTACAAAGAACGGGCAGATCGCCTTCATCTACCTCCAGCCAGTCAGTGTTGACGATCTTCCTTGAAACGCCAGCGACCACCGGCCCAGTATTCCTCCCCTGCCTGCGCCCTCCCCTCGACCTCACCGCACCGCTATGCTTGGCACCCCCCCCCCCCGGCCATCCATTCAAGCTCCGCCGACCTCCAGATCGGGCGCAAGAAGCTCCTGCGCCCCACACCCCACTTCCCCGGGGTACAGGCGGACTAGGTGCTCCGCACGCCTAAGCGGGTGCTGCTTCTTTTAATTGCAGTTCGACTGACCCTGAATTGAAATCCAGGCGGGCTACTGACCTCTAGCAAAGGTGAAATAGTAAAAGGGAGGAAACCTTGTGCATTTAGTATCACAAAGAAGATGTAGTAAGAAGCGCTCAACTAGTTTCTTTCGTGGGATGAATACGGTGTGAGAGGAGACGTAAGATTTGCACGAATAAGGGAAGAGGAGTACCTCTTTCTGCTAGCAGTGTTGTGTCCTCCTTCTGTTTTTCCGACGATCTTCTTGTTGTTCGCCGGAAACCAGAAGTTGTGGAGGACGGTGCAGCCTTGGACGAACCCATGGCCAAGTTGTTGAGTGTGGTGCGGTGGCCGTCTGTCGGCGGCGAGGAAGCAGATCCGAGGCGGCGAACGACGGCGTAGTGGGAACAGCTCCGGTGTGGTGGACGGTTGTGACAGTGGAGCCGCGGCAGTGAGGCGCAGGACAACGTGGTCGGAGTGGTTCTGGTACGGCGCACGTCGGCGTCGGTGTCATGGAGACAGCTCTGCCTCGGCTTTAGCTGCTAAGTCCTTGAGGGCATTACGGTTGTGGTTGCGTTGGGGTACCGGCTCCGGCGTGATGAAGGAGGGCGGCGGTGGATTGGCCGCTATGGGGTGGAGGACGGAGGAGGCTGGGTTTCGCGGCTGGTGGAGAGGGCGTTTTCGCGCCCACGGAGTATGAATGGGGAAAGGAGGGAGGCAGGGAACTAAGGGGGAACAATGTTTCGGTTTGAGACGCGCTTGTTTGAAATTTGGGGAAAGTTACAAACTTTGCCCCCATCTAAAATTTCGGACATATTGCGGGTTGGGGGTAGGACAGTCATGTCAGGTGTCCCAAATGTGGGCGGGGTAGATTTCGGCCGAGCGCATGGGTAGGCGCCCATGGCGTATGAATGCTTCTCTGGCGTCTTGGTGAAGTTACAAACCTACCCCGGTTTAGACCTTTGGACATCGGGCTGATAGGCTACATGGGCCAGAGTCAGGACAGTAATTTCCTACCACCAAAACATTAGTCTCACGCGGTTTCGGGTGACCAGAGGCCTATTTGGCTCTTCGTTCAATATTTGGGAGCAGAAGCATTAACGTTTTCGGTTCTCTTGAATTGAACTTTCAGGATTTGTCAAACTTCACAAACCTTTACTCTTGAAAATCTTAAAGCTATGATTATTTTGGAATGGAGGGGGTACATTTGAATATACATTGTACAAGAGTATATATTAAAAAATATGCAACTTACCTCAGTTCATGCATGGTTCCAGATATAATCTCCTTGGTTGCAAAAAAAAGTTAGATATGCGTATGAATATATATAGCATGTTCAAACTCACAACAAAGATTGATGCCCCCTTTTACATCTGATTTACAAATGCCATTATCTCGGGTTCAAATAGATGAATGCACTTCCTATGAATTCGAATCTTCGAAACCCCCTTTATGTTGTATTCGACATGTATTCTATTTCATAGCTAGCAATTTGGAATGTATCCATGCAAGTGACAAATGTATAAAGTGCTTCACACTAACAACATGGAGTGCACTAATTAATGTTTATATATGAATTGCAAAAGCACCCATTGCCTGTATTTCAAACCACTCTCGCTCTATGGATCGATAATATGAAATAAACACATGCACATGCTAGAATTCAATTGCAGTTGAAGAAAGAGCCTACTCCTGGCACTGTATATTAGTGATAGGGGTGTGTACAAAGTACACGTGAATACCAGGCATTGTGCGTGTGTTTATACTATCGACGAACTAGCCCCCAAGCTTGTATAACATACTAAGGGCCTAGGGTTACAAATCATATATAGTCGGCTTATCAACAGTGGGGATAGAGTCCTCCGCGACTCTGGTAGCTTCGTGTTGTACGTCGAGTCGTCCACATGGGTCTTCGTATAACACGTCTTGGTCCAACCTATATGTGGCGCAGGATGGAACCGACCCATGAGTCTTCATGTTGACCCACCACAACTAGAAATGATGTGCCCACCACACAACACACGCAATCGGCCACTAAGAAAATAAGCATATACAATATTACAACGGTATCTAGCTCACGATACGTCTCCATATTTTGTTGATGACACTGACGGACTTTGCATTTGATGCGTGCTCCGTATTTTGTTGACGACACTTACGATCATTGTATTTGAAGCGAAAGCACGATATGGTCACTAGACTTCAGAATAAGCTCATCACGGTCACCACATACATTTTGTCGTGCTAACCAACATGTGGTTGGATGGTTAGAGGACAGTGGTTTCTCGAGCCCACCAAGGTTAAAGTCCCGGTGCTCGCATTTATCTTGTGTTAATTTCAGTATTTTCCGGCGACGTACGTTCAGTGGGAGGAGACGTTCCACTCGACTACGAGGCACCTATGGTGACTTCGTAAAATCTCAAGATCATATATGCTGGCCCACTCTCGAAGGTGCTCATAGGGGTAGGGTTCGCGTGTGTGCGCTTATAGCGGTGAGTGCTTGCGCGTATATATGAGCCCTTGCATCTGTACCGTGTTAAACAAATACATATCATGATTATACGGTCACTGGCTCACCCGTACAACTCCGTATTTTGTTGATGACACAATCAATTGACCAGTCAAATGTTCCATGCGGCGCAACTAGTGTTGCACCATCGGGGCGCGTAACCGTGGGGCCCACCTGTCAGCCCGTATATGAAATAAAGAAATGGTAGTTTGAGTCTGTACTGTGTTAATAAAACAGGAGTACATTTTAGGGTGATCATACGGTCACTGGCTCACCATACAGCTCCGTAATTTGTTGATAACACGATCAATTGACCAGTCAAATGGTCCACATTCAGCAGCGCACATTACCATAGGGCCCACCCGTCAGCGCGTATATGAACGACAGAAATGGTAATAAATTAGTGGTCGGTGGGTATTCGAAGTCGTGAGACCTGTGGTTGGCAGTCACCGGTGGTTGGGGGCGTTCATTCGGTGGTGGGGTGGGGATCCCCGGAGAAAAAGCTCGGCGGGGGGCTAGAGGGATGGCCGGTGCAGCGGCGGACCGGCGGTGGGGAGTGGTTTCGGGGAGGGCGGACCGGCCGCGGGCGGCGGGGGTTGGCGGTTTGGCCGGTGGTGGCTGGCAGCTCAGGGGGGTGGAGTTTGATGATAAACTGGAGGCCCTTGATTTCGTATCCAACGGCTGGAAAATCTAATGACCAGAGATGAAAAAGTCAGTCGACTGACGTGTAGCCTCACCCCGCACGCACACATACACGCACACAAGACACGCACGCATGTAGGCGTGCAACACTGGCACGTACACACGCATGCATGCTGGTGTGCAACACTGACACGTACACATGCACTCACGAACACACGCACGTACGCACCCATGCATGCAACACTGAAACGTACCCTTGCACGCACGCAACACTCGCACGCCTGCATGCACACAGCACACGACGCAAGACACACGTTCAACCTATACGTGCATGCACCCTTTGTTAAGGACATGGATTGTTACGGGTATTAATCAATCTTATCTGTGATAAGCAGAACATTGATGTTTGCAGTGGTCTTTATGAATCACAATGTATCGAACGGGCTATCAACATAGTAGGCTTAGAGCAGGTACAATAGTACACGGTCAGCAGGCTATTAGCAGTTCCACGTCATCAAATTCATAGCTGGAAGAGAGAGAATGAAGAGAAAAGAAGGGAGCGGGCGCTTGAGCTATCGCCGGCTCGAGCGCAAGAAACAAGAAATCGAACCTGCATGCAGCCCGCATGCAGCCGTCTGAGCCTGCGCGCCTCTCCTTTCCACCAATGAGCATGTGCCTTCTTTTCTTCTTTCACATGCAAGCATTAAATACCAGTAGCTAGTTTATAGCCCATCTATTATATTAGCTGGCTATTATAAAGGCTCCAAGTGACGTGGCATTGGTATATAGCCAGCAGCTGGCTTTCTTATTAACCATGCCCTTATCTACATGAAAAAGATGACATCACACTCAATGAACAATCATCGGTTTATGAAATGCCCGCTTCTGACCGCCCTGGCCCACCAAAGGTTCCTCTGCTGTGCGCTGCCTGCGTTGGGTCACTCACATGCATGCCATGCACCCAAAGAGCCCACATGTCAGTGGAAGAACGGTGCGGTGTCCTAGGTCAGAGTCGAGGGCGCCACTCGCAGCACGCCCGGCTGAACACGCCTCTGTGCCGCATTCAAACGCCTCCATGAAACCCGCCCGTGTGGAAGCCGAGAAACCCACTCTGGACACACGTCCGTTCATGACCGGGCCGGCGTCAAACGCAACGTCGGCCGAGCTCCTCCCGTCTGCCATCTATTTAATCTCGTATTTAAACGAGGCCAAACGTCGGCCAAGAATGCACACCTCCGCCGCTCCCCTATCTCCTCCACCATTTTGTCCACTCTTACAATGGCTTACGAAGAGTAGTTATTCCGCATCCAAGCCGGCTGGGTAGCCCGCCGGATACGAGCTATGCAGCTCGCTGATCCACCTCCCTCCCCTCGCCCGACGGAGCCAGTTGCCGCCCCAAGCCGGCGCGCGGTTCAGCAACTCGCCGCTCCAGGCCAGCTTGACGAGGAGCGGCGCACGGGCGTCGTTGCTGCCGTCCACGCTGCCGCCTCGTACCGCGTCTCCTGTTTCTGTAGCCGAGACTCCCATGCCGGCGGCCGTGCCATGCAAGCAACGACAGAAGCCGGGTGCGTGGAGAGCGACGAGTCGGTGGCCAGTGCCTCTGCGTCCGCTGCCATCATCGAGGAGAAGTAGAACACGGTAGGCCACCGCCGCTTGGGTCCCATGAAGGCCACCGCGGAGGCGATGCCGGCGTACACAGCAGGTGTCTTGCCGGATCCTTTTGTTGTGAGGACCTTCGTCGACCCCGCATGGGCTCCACAGAAGAGGGCAATGTTAGGATGAACTCGAGCCGGTGTCGGCCATGGCGAAGTAGTCGCCAATATTTTGGCTACCCCGGGCAAGATCCAAACAGCCCCTCCCAACAGATTCAAATCCCTCGTTCGCCATGGAATTTTGCCATGTGTTGTTTTCATGGACTAGCAAGATGCCCGTGCATTGCACAGAACATCAAGATGCATTTTTTACAAACTCCCGCATGCATGCAAGGGATAATTAATGTCCTCCTTTGCTAGTACCGCGAGGCAAACACCATTAATATTGCATCGATTAGTGTTAGTGGCCTTGTATATCTGCAAATTGTAATTTTGATAGTGGCCCCTTGTATATAAAAATGAAGGGAGAAAGATGAGAGATAAGGTGAGGAGGAGTGGGGCGTGGTGGTGACTGGTGGTCGGACTGGGAGGAGGCATGGGGATGGACGGCGCATTATGTCTAGGTTTGTATCTCTCTCACACACGCCCACGTAGGTGGGGGACGTGCACGAAGAGAAGAGGTGCACGCACGGCGCACGTACTCCCGTCTCTTTCCCAACCACACCTGCGCGGGTACACGGTGGAGCTCATTTCTGTACGAAAAAGGCAGCCCACGTGGTAATTTGGCACGTGTACTGGTTGTCCACTTGGTGGAGGGAGGATCGTCTACCACGGGTGAATAAACAAATTGCGACTTGACACGTTATGTTAAATTAAAAAAAGAGGCAAACCATGTGGGGCCTACCTTAGAGGCAAGGCTCTATACACTGGAGTACTTTTGATGTGTCCCGTCAACTCGCAGAACGAGGAGAAGCTTGCTTAGTACGCCGTCTCCCCCGCCCACGGGCGCGGTGGCTCGCAGGATGAGGTGAAGCTTGCTTACTACGCCTTACGCCCGCTCCCTCGCCCACGAGCGTGGTGGCTCGCAGCACGAGGAGAAAATTTTACTACTCCCTCCGTTTACTCCTCGTCCCTACTAGTACGTACTTTGGTTAGTACTCCCTCCATTTACTTATACAAGGCCACTATAAAAATACATTTTGCTTCTATGCAAGGCCACAAATAGTAATCAAGACAAAAGTTACTACTCCCTCCTTTCCAGTTTATGGCTCAATTTCAAAATCTCTCCAACCAAGGTAGACAGTGGGTGGTCGAATTAATTTCGTAGTTTGCATAAGTAATTAGTACGCTAGTTTTTCTCAAGAAGTTATGTTTACCGAGGCATTAATTAGAACGAATGCATGAATGACCACTAAATTTCCATGAACTTGTACATGCATTGGTTAGTTTCCTCTTGACACTGCTTGCGTCGGGTGATCTAACGCACCTCGAAATCCAACATGTAATGCTACTACTACTAGTATAGTAGAATTGAGACTTATCAAACGGAAAAACGGATGTTTTTTAGATGAGCCCTATAAACCCTAGTGGGTACGTACTCCGTAAAAACAGATTTTTCCAAAACTAAGTCGCTCCCTTTCATGAATTCTGTAGTATACTCCTCTGTCGATGCTCCCTTTCATGAATTCTGTAGTATACTCCTCCGTCGACGCTCCCTTTCATGAATTCTGTACTTCCTGTCGCCGACATGTGGGACATATAGCAACCGGGTCGACATGTCAAGCACCAAATAACAGTGCAGAACAGCAGGGGAGACGCAACCTACTCGTACCGGCCCAGTAGTAGTAATGAGCAATGAGACATCAAATCACAATGCCGCACTTTCCCAGACGGACGAAGCAACCATTATTTCACACTTCGGTTCGCCATCATCTCAAACCATGTACTAGTATTGCTTCTGCCTCAAGAGGGACACGCGCATCGCCTTGGTACATCATGACACGTGGGACCGCATGACAGGCCATGCTCCCCCGCTGATCGCTCGGTAAAATCACCTCATTTTTACTATACTTCCTCCATATCGGTTTACTACATGGCATGCACGTCGTTCTAGGTTGAGAATTTAACTGGCTATATATGTGATGAACAGTACTCTAGCCTTTTAAAAAATGTATACTTTTGTACAGTAGTACTATCGATGGATTGCGCCATGGAGCAAAAATGGAAATTAAAAAAAAAGGTGGTACATATAGAGAGCGCTCGTCGCCAAATTATGCATATAGTACTATTAAAAAAGCTAGTACGTGCTTAATTGGGGTGCTAAATTCTATTAAAGAAATACTAGTAGTATGTACATACTGAAGAGTTAAAGTAACAAGAAGAAACATAACATAGTTCTGCTGGGAGCTCAGCACAACACACCCCTCAAATTAAACTAAGCACACCTAAAATTAAACTATGCAACTAATCCGGTAGACACTGCATTAGAAGTTTAGAACCACCATGAGCAACGACACTGCCACCTTACTCGGATTCCTCGTCCACGTCCTCGACTTCGTCCTTGTCCCTATTCCTCTTGGCCGATACTGCTTTGCTTGAACTGCACACTTGGCTGTTGCTCTTCATCCAACCCTTGTAGATATTGAAACAAAGGTAGCCATCCATTGCAGCGTAGTGGATGTGGTCTATATCTAGTACATTCTGCTGCCATGCATGACGATGAAACATGTATGGAGGTTTCACCAGTTTACCGTACGAAGGATGAACCATGGCTCCTACCAGGGTCAGCATTGAAGGCTGACGAGAGGGCACCAGCCGATTCTTCTGGAGGTCGAAGGGGTTGCCTACAACGAGGCCTATCCGACCCAGGATTTCTTCGTCGTTCGTAAAGTCTACAGTAACGAATTTCACTGTTTTGTCCTTGAGGAAGTTCTTAAAATCCTGGCACTCAACGTCGGCATGGCATATTTGGTAGACCAAACAAACGTTATGTACGCCAACCTGGATCATGGCGGGCTTCTTCCTCTCTTCGTCCTTTAGATCCTTCTCTCATCCCAGGACTGTGGTGTACTCAACATCTAGCCCAGCGACCCACTCATCATCTAAGTTTTTGAACATGCGTCTAAAGCGAGAAAGGCATCCTTTCACCGTCGCGGAAGAACGGGTGTAGATGACGTTGAACTCATCGCCGGTGATGGTTCTAACCTTGTACTCACTGCCGATCATGGAGATTTGGGACGCCATGGATTTGGGAGGAGGGTTAGGATTAGTGGAACTGCCGTAATGTGAATGGACGGGACGACTAGGAGCGAACCGTCATAGTATTGAAGGACGTGCGGGGACGAGTAGGAGCAAACTGCCAGCGTGCGAATGGCAGGGTAGTTGCTTTCCATTCTCCCATGATACGGGCTTCCGAGAGCCCTTGGATCTGAGATCGAACGGTTGCATGGCGTGATTCTAGACCTATGGGTGAATATCCTATCCTGGAGGGTTATTCTGCAAATTTTCAGCAACTTAGCATGCGACCGTTTGATCTCAGATCCAAGGGCTGCCAGCAGCCCGTATCATGGTCGCGCCTACCACGACTGTCGTGTCGCTCGCGCGGTCGCGACCTTGGAGATTTAACATGGTGCGTTAGGCTATCTGATGTTGCCATGTCATAC
Source organism: Triticum urartu (assembly GCF_003073215.2). NCBI lineage: Eukaryota > Viridiplantae > Streptophyta > Magnoliopsida > Poales > Poaceae > Triticum > Triticum urartu. The sequence goes on along the minus strand of NC_053028.1, from coordinate 153,051,183 downwards.
ATAGTCATCACTTAGTCACTCATACTACAACAAGGTTGGCTATAAGTGTATTTTTTTACTCCTCTCTATCTCTTTCTTCGTACTCAAGGAAGAAACGGTGCTCGTAAGCGCGTGTATTTATTGCATTTGCCAAGGAGTGACCTCTTCCAATGAAATGGTGTTGCTAAGTTTGCTTCATTTAATTAGCTATAGACTCAACATTGTCTTTTCACCTAGGTACACGCGCTTAGCACCGTTTCTTCCTTGGGTCACCAAACTAGTCTCTCTTTTCTTGATTAACTTGCCACATCAGACTTTATGCCTATGTGACAAGCTTAAGCACTTGTAGGAGCAAGTAAAAGTAAGTACAATAGTGCGCTTTACATGGCATTTTTTCATATGTGGAGGAAATAGAGGCAAGGAAAAAGTGGAGAAGTGGGCTCTCATGCAAGAGCCAGCCTCTACTACATGGTGGAGCATTGGGGGAGGCACCTATATGGAGGTGGTCAGGAATATGGGAGACTCACGTCGGTCGTAGCACCGCAGTTAAAATGATAATGGCAAGTCAAATCACAGGGCCCCACCTGTCCAGAAGTAACTCGCTGTCAAATCACACAGCCCTACGTTTGCAGCAGCCTACTCCCTCGTCTTCTCGCGTCTTTGTCGAACCGACTAGGCGGAACTGCCCCGCCGCCTACCGCGCAGGAAAAGCCCCACCCTCGACTTTTAAATACAACTACATCCGCTTAAGAATCCAATGATATACTTTTTGTGACATAGTAACTCATATTTAGTTAGTCAAATGGATGACCTAGAACTACGTGCAGGCCCTATAAACCGAGACGCCTAAAAATAAAAAAACCGAGATGGAGAGGGTAGTTCAGCACGTATCTTTTTAGACCAATATATAGTCGGGATTCACCAAGGAGCAAAACCAAGTGGTAGGCTGCTCCTGTCGTGTTGGCGTAGCAACTCAAGCAGGGTCAGTCCGCACACGAAATGGCGACACACTTTACAGGACCCCTTTGGCCGACATGTGGCTCATCCACCGTCTTGTTCCACGTGCGATGCACCAAATTATAGTTCGGAGCAGCGGTTGGAATTGAGGCACCCCGGTCGTAGCGCGGCAGTAGTAGAAAATGAGCGACGAGGGGTCAAATCACAAAGCCCCACCTTTCCCGCATTAAGCTGGACGGAAGAAGCAACCATCATTTCACTCTAGGGCGCAAGAGCAAAAAGAAAAGAGAAAACAATGATGCGTGCGGCAGCTACCTAGGGCACCCTAGGGTAGGGGTCTCCACTACAGATCCTTTTTTTTAAAGCGCCTCCACTACAAATCGGCTTCTCCCTCGTCCTCTTGAAGAAAACCGATGATGAGTGCGGCGGTAGGGTTTGTAGGAGTACTACGGTGTGCGGGGCCACGTCGTAGTAAACGGGTTCGAGCCGACGCCTTAAATATGTGTGGGCCGCTTGGTTTTACGGGAACGAGGCAGCATTTTGGGTTCGGGGACCAGTGGAGATATAGTATGTACAAAAAATTCTGGACGTAGGTTCGACCAAAAGGCAATGATGCATGGGCCCTGCATTTTGATATACCCGGGGCCGCGTGAAATTTGCTACTCTACTCAAAACTAGTAAGGTACACATGTATTGAACGCATGAGATTTCGAAACCAAATTATGAATAAATACACACTATAGCATGTAAAGCTTTGAGTCATATATGCATGATGTAGATGTTCGTTTAGTTCTTATAGTTCATCTCATTCAAAATCAATAAGTTTTATAAAAATGTTAAGATTCATGGGGTTGTGCATTGTACTCCCTCCGTTCCAAAATAGATGACCCAACTTTGCACTAACTTTGTGCAAAGTTGGGTCATCTATTTTGGAATGGAGGGAGTAAATCATAAAGTAAAAAACAAATAATGGCAATTCATTTAGAAAAAAGTAATCAACTATGATACAGAAGATTCTAGAACAAAGGAGAAGTGCTTGTGTTTTGAGGTTTGTGCATTATGCTTAAGTTCAACCATGGAGTCTTCTAAATTGTACGTGTGGCAGATCTGGTGGAATGTTGATGATATCCAACGGCCAATAGTGCTCGGATTTGCCTATCTCTGCACTGTCGGGCTAGCTTCATCCAGCGACCATCTTTCAAAGTTATTGGCACACTATATAGTTCGTGTGCCATAGTTGCATGTTTTGGAAAAAAGCTACTAGTGGGTTGTACTATCTATTTAGGAATAGAATATGTATACATGGAAGTTGTAGGGAAAGAGATGACATGGAGCATCTCAATTCCTATGAGTAGGGATTGGAAAAGAGATGTCATTTGGTTCACATCATAGGAACTTTTCTATTGAATCTAGAGATGACATGTATCTCAATTCCTATGAGGAGGGATTAGAAAAGAGATGTAGTTTGGTTCATATCATAGGAACTTTTCTATTGAATATAAGCTAATGTTTATTTTCCTTTGAAATTAAGGGAGTATAGGAATCCATTCATATGAACCAAGTGGCTCTAAAGCTATAGAAATGATATCATGTTTATTTCCTTTGAAATGTGGAGTATATGAATATATTCCTATGAACCAATTGGCTCTAAAGGAAAAAATCCTATAAAAATCATATCATATAGAGTTCCTATGATATTCCTCGACACTAAAGGATGCTTGAAATTGTTGCGGGTGATACGATGGTCTTTCTTTGTAGACTCCTCACCCAACTTTCTAGTTACCTCTCGAAGATGAATGAAATGATATATACATGGTATTCTACATGTGCAATTTGGTACACGAAAACTCGGTAAAAGTTTGCGAGGTTCGAATTTTCAATAAATCTATATGCACTGCATTTCGGAACGGAGGGAGCATACGGCAGTTGCTAACACTCACGTGGAAGATTTGTGTGTAGGAGGAGTGGCTGTTCTGTTAAATGACATGGCAAAACTGACACTGTCGGATGCCGATCTAATGGTTCTTACGGCGTTCGTCAGGAAAAGGCTTGTGGCGAACATTTGTCGGATAATGATTTACGGACACATGCGTTGCATTAATACGTGCCCCCCTCTCTCTCACGCACACGCACCCTCACGAGTCACGACTCTCCCGAGTCCTCTCGCAGACTCGCACGTCGCACCCACCGTCTATCTGCAGGTAGACGTCACGCACATATGTGCTCTTCACACCCTACCCTCAGAACTTCTAAAAAAACAAAAGACGGCACGCACATTTTATTTTAGCTCACACGTCACACACTTGTACTATTACTCTTGCGGCGAACGTTCTTTGGGCATAGTATATTGTACTCTCACGAAGAGAAGCGATGCACGCACGCACTAGTTCTCTCACACCCACTCGCGGGTACACGTAGGAGCGCATTTTTTTGAAGCTGGTACAACAAAATCACTCCACTATATATAAAAGCAGGAGCCTTAGCGCTTGCTTTTACTAGGGTTCCTCTTGTTCACTCTCTCATGCTCTCCAGATCTAAGCAACACATAGGTGGCCACACACTCTCTCAGCTCATGGCTGGTCACAAATCTGGCCGTACAACCTCGACCGGGGCAGGGGTGTAGGTGCATCGTTCACGCTGTCGTCGGCAGCGAGGGAGGAGACCAACGGCTGCCTGCGCGTCCCGATCGGCGGCCGTGCCGTTCTCTCTGAGAGAGCGCCGGCTCGGGAGGGCCTCCGACCCCTTCTTCCTCCCTGCGGTATTGTGGCCAAGATGCGGCCTCTTGACGCCGTCTTTACGACATGCCAACGACCCTCAGGTATATATTCCTTCGAAACCTGCCTTGCTCTACTGCCCCAGCTCCCTTCGTGTGGATACTTTTCTACTTCCGTCCGCTGTTCCAAAGCCACCTAGACTTCTACTATTATTAGAAGTAAAGCTACTTCATACAGTCGACTCAAAGCGTTGGTTCAAATAGGGAAGAAAGTGGGAAAGCTGTAGCATGAATCTAGGACTTGGTTCTAAGAGGAAACGGGGAAAGTAGTAATATCTGTCACTGTTTAAATAACCGTATTTCTTATTTGCGCAAACAAGGATGTCTGTCTCCATATCGTTTCGGGATGTCTGTCTCCGTATCGTTTCTATCAGTGCAATCAAAAGCACACACCTCAGTTTTAGTACAACTGCGCAAAATTAGATGGCTATCCCTCGCTGCCGTCGTCTAACCTCCCGTCTTCAAGGTATCCCTACATTGGTAGTAACTAAGGTAGAATGACCAACGCAATCTAAAAGAAGTTGATTCGTATGTTTTACTTCCTGATTGCAGTGCAGGGGCGAGCGAAAACAACTGCATCCTAGTCCGGAATGCACTTTCTACCAGTTCATCCATGGACCAAGGACTAGCTGGCACGGCTGCACGGCGTTTTTTTGGACAGGTGCGCGGACAAGAGGCATTATGGTCTGCTTATTTCTGCCAATAGCGGTGCTTAAATTTAGTGGAATGCACAAGACTTTCAGCTAGTCAGTACACTGCATGGTTCAGTTCAGCATTCCAGCTGAGACCACAATTAAAATTGGTTATTCTGGAATGAGAGAACCTAACCCTGAATGGTGGCAACAAGAAAAAACCAGAGTGAACTCCAGGAAATTTAAGCCTACCGGGAGGCCCTTTGCTCAGAGAGAAGCCTTGCTTGTTTTTTCCTAATTTGTAAACCTTCTCACAACTTTGTCTTTTGATGTGAACTAGTATATGTTTGTTATGTTCTATGAATCATTGAGATGTATAAAATTGCTTAACTTATGCTTTTCAAGTTTTTTATGAAGACGAGTTTAATGTGAGTGTTCCACATGAGCGCTGGACTAGCGTGTGAATGTTTGGAATTTATTACATTGTGGCCTCAATTAACTGCATGAACCACTGTAACAAGATACATAGTTGCTTATATGGCAGACAGCAGATTGTTGATTGTTAGCTGGTCGATAGCCTAGTGTTGCGAGCTGAGCCAATGTGTCGTGTTTTGCACAACTGCTTACAAGTGGGGTAGCACCAACAGTGTTTACAAGTACTTATGTATACGTCAGCGCACGGTTCTCGAACGAGTGCTCTATTTCATCAAAACACACACTACTCGTATGATAAACCGTGACAACTTATGTCTTACCATGCCATATTCATGAAAAAACTAGTGAGGACGCATCTATTTCGGCAACAATTATGATGGTTCTCACATGATTCACGGGCACACAAAAGTAGCAGCAGTTCCCATAGACGGATTCAAACAGAGTACTAGCCCCAGAGGGGTCGATAACAGGCTAGGTTCAGATAATTAGACACAATCCAAACTACTATTAAACACTAGCTGGGGCAACTATTTCATGCCTCGATCTAATTTGGGCTTGACACAAGACGGACCTTGCCATGAACATCATTGAGGACGTCCCGCAGCAGCTCAATCATGTGAACCTTCATGGAGACAACCTTGTGGCCTTGCCACTGATAAACTTGTTTGTGGAGGCATGCCACGTCATCTTCCTGCGTAAGCTTGACAAGAACAGTATTCCTCACAAACGAAGGAGTAGCTTTGAACTTCTTGTGCTTCAGTACACCCTGGACAACACGCCTGACAACAGTGAGGCTGGAATACAACTCTTCATTGGTATAACCGCAAATGGCTTCCAGGATCCAACAGCCTAAGAACTCCGTTTTCCCAGTGTGTATATTCAGGTCGTCCGCCTCATAGCGAGTGACATGTACAACCACACAATCCTTGTCTGCATCAGGGCTCTAATTGAAACAGAAAAAAATTCTGAATTACTTTTCAGCACAAGTTATTTAAACCACTACGTATACCATGGCATCGAAGCTAATAAAATTTTGCATTATTGATCACCACATACTTCCTTTTCTAAAAAAAATCACCACATACTTAGATGAAAAACCACAATCAAGATTGGCAAAGAAGGAAATCACCTTGGGCAGCTCAGCGGGGGGGAGGGGACACATCCTCGAAGGGGGAAAACTGCTCCTGCAGTGCCACGGGGGTTGTAACCTCAAACGAGGCGTTGACCATCTCAGTATCTGGGGTCGCCTCGGTGCTTGCCTCCATCTTCTTGGAGCTCTCTATCTCGTGGGGATCAGCCTCCCGCGTCTGCTCCAATATCGGCAGATCTTTGCCTGGTTCTCCTTGGTCCATCATGAAACTGGCGAATACTAGGAGACCACTGAAAGGAAAACACAATCGCAATGACAATGAAACAAAAAAGAGAGTGAGGATCGGTTACTGCTTTGCAAAAGTTCTTTTTTTCCTCTGAACGAAAATATACCAACATCACGGATCCGCTTACCTTCCCTTCGTTCGGAGAGAAGAACAGTGGCAGATGCAAGTGTTGCCTTTCTTGAAGACGGTGATGGAGAAGGGGATTCAGTGAAGAGTGAAATGATGGTTGCTTCGTCCGTCAAACTTAGACTGCGGGGAGGTGGGGTTTTGTGATACGACGGCTCGTTACTACCGCGCTACGACCGGGGTGACTCTCCGCCTGCATACTGCCTTCTAATTTGGTGGATGGCATTTGGGCCCGCGCGCTGCATGGCCCGCATGTCGATGAACAAAAGTATAACGACATTCAGTAGAGGGAGACGTTTCAATGACCTAGGAGGAGCCAGAAGCGGTAGAGTGTCTCCACTATACTAGTAGTAATTGTTTTTCTGGGTAGCTGTAGAGTGTCTCCATTGTACTAGTAGTAATTGTTTCTCGGGTCCCAAGACAAAACAGCCCATCCACACTAGTAAATTGTTTTTCTTCCTCCTCGCTCCCACCCAGCTCACGTCAGCTCGCTCCACTCGTACCCCCAAATTCCTCACCTCACTCCTACAGAAAACCCCAGCTCCCCTTCTTCCTCACTCCTACAGAAAACCCCCAGCTCCCCTTCTTCTTCGCTCGCACTACAACTAGGCCCGTTATTCATTACTCTGCTCAAATCCGTGAGCGTGACGCGACGCCCTCGAGGAAAATGGAGTCGGCTGACCCCAGCGCCAAGAAGATGAGGCTCCCGCCAGCGGCGACGCCTGTTGTAGATCCCGCACCCAGCAGCACGGGGAGAAGCGGCGACCCCGCCCCCACCCGATCCCAGGAACCCGTAGAATCTCGGGTGGACCGCATCAGCGATCTCCCGGACGCCATCCTTGGGGAGATCATCTCGCTTCTCCCCACCAAGGATTGCTGCCGCACCCAAGTCCTCTCAATTCGGTGGCGCCCTCTATGGCGCGCCGTTCCCCTTAATCTCGACTATCGTCAGCTATCTCTCTTCAATGATTTTGAAATCCCCAGAGCCATCATCTCCTCCCACCAGGGCTTCGTTCAAAGCCTCTGCATCCCGTCATGCTACCTGAGCAAGCATACCATGCCCTGCATGGTGGACGCCTGGCTGGAATCCCCTGAATTCACAGAACTACAGCTCCTTGAGTTCTACTATTCCCCTGGAAATGACATACCACATACCGAATGTTCGAACTTGTGCCCTCAGCACCGATGTCCATCTCGGAGTTTTTGTCCTCTCTCCACACCGCCACCTTTGCGCAGTGCTACCTACCAAACAATCTCGTACTAAACCTTCAACTCCCATTTCTCAAGAAACTTTCACTTGTGCGGGTTCGTATATCGGAGGCCTCATTGCACAGCATCATCCACTCCAGTTGCCCTGCGCTGGAGTGCTTGGTGCTTGTTTTCACAGTTAGAATCGGTTGTCTTCAAATAAAGTCGCCTAACCTTGTAAGAATTGGAATTTCTTTTGACGGAAGGCAGCTCATCATCCAAGATGCCCCTTCACTTCAAAGGTTGATCCTTGATTCTAGTTATTCACCGTTGCAAATAACCGTCCTCTCTGCGCCTAAACTGGAGACCTTGGGTGTAATACATGATCTCTGTGCTCATTTCAATATGGTGTTTGGCTCCACAGTTCTTCAGGTACTTTATATTATCATCTACACTTGTAACCATAAGCTGCATTTTAAATTTCTGCGCATAATTTATATATCATCTTGGAGTACACATTTTGTACTAATATTATGTTCTATGCTCAATGAAGAGTTTCTCCATAGATGGCCTATCAATGGTGTTGGATTCTGTCAAGATCCCCGGGTACCGAGCTCGAATTCGCTTTGATCTGAACAAGATTATTGGCTTGCTGCAATGCTTTCCATGTCTGGAGAAGTTGTATATAAAGGTGATAATTTCACGCACATTGGAAGCCCACATATAGTGTACTAGAATCAACCGTTCAGCTATTGCTCTTTCGACACTCTTCTGTTAGACCTTAACTGTTTTCAATCTTCATGTCTATTTAGGCAATAGGACGGGGTAAGAAAGTTATAACCAATCGGTGGATTCGTAAGCATCGGGATTTTCTCACTTCTCATGAGATTCGATTGAAGACAATAACGCTAGAACAATATGTAGCCAACCGTGCAAACACAAGATTTGTCACATTCTTCCTGCTGAATGCGAGGTTACTATTGTCCATCAGGCTTAAGTTTATCAGCAGCATGGTTTTGACGGATAGGTATGTCGAAGAGCAAAAAAAGGAGTTTCAGGTGGGCAAAAGAGCTTCTGAACGTGCCAGGCTTCTATTTACAACATATTGTGGTCATAATCCAGTAAATTTTACAACCCAGGATGTTCATTCTATGGACCTGACCGATCCATTTGACTATGACTGCCGAAAACAGTGCTGGAGTTAGATGTTGTTGCCCTTTTCAATCTGGTTTTTTTTGTAAACCTGATGAACAATTAACCCTCGTGCTTTTGTACAGTTTGTAAGCTGGAGTTAGATGTTCCTGCCCTTTTCAACTCGGCTGTGACTGTCATATTTTCTTTGAAACAAGGCAAATGGCTTGCCATTCGTTTAATTTAGAGTGAAATATTGTAACAAATCCAAACCAAGGGAAATAACATCACTCTCGCCGGCTGCTTGAGCTCACTGTGCATTACAGAAGCCAAGTGATTAGCCCCCACCAGCACCCACAAACTTATTTCGAACTAGCACATCAAATGGGCTGTAAATTTTCATAGGAAAGGCTGGACATCTGGGGCTCACGCCATTGTCAATGTAGTCAATAAACGAGAGAATTACACTACGAGCGGCTGACACCAGGGACCCAGCAAGTCACGCAGTTTTTTTTTGAGGAACAAGCAGTTGTTATTTATACTAGTTTTAGCGACGGATCAGGGTAACAACGGGGCTGTGCGGGGGCTATGGCCCGTCTAGCCAGGGTTTTATTTATGTTTACCACATCATGAGCCCAGTTGTGTTTTTTTCTTGCTGAAAATGGCTAGCCCAGTTCTATTTTTTTTTAAGAAATACCCAAACAAGGCCTACTTGCTTTATCGGCCCTGCGGGGCTGCAAATCTTTCAAGACGAGGAGAGTTTCATTCGGTTTGCCCAGAAATGCGCTGTACATTTTTAAAACACATCAAACCGGGAATTAGTTTCAATTTTTTTTCATTACAAGATCTTAAATTCCATTGATTTTTATGTGTAGACAATTATTTGGATTTTATATTTATATAAATTATTTTTCAAAATAGTTTGAATGTGTATCGATATTTCTGGATTAAAAATAGTTGACCGCACCGAAATATGCAAAATTCCGTATACTTTTTAACCGTGGCCACAATATGGGGTGTGATGCTAACAAAAAGAAGATGGGCTCCAAAAAAATCTTAAGAATTAGCAAATGGGCTGTACATTATTAGAAATAATGGCAGATGGGTTGTATGCTGTTTTCCACAGATTTGAGGCTGACTTGTGCGCCTACTACAGGTTGACGCGTATGCTTTCATAAAAAAAGGTTGACGCACACGCAACGCCCTGTCAACTTAACACACGAGAGCAGTGACTGTTGGATGTCCATCCAACGGCTGTCATGCTTCTTCAATCTCTGCTCTTCATGCTCAAGCCGCTCAAACAAGCGCCGGCGGGACTGCCTGCTCCCTCCTACCGCGGCCGGCTATGCTGCTGCACAGGCCTCACGGCCCCACCGTACTCCCATCGCTGGCCTAGCCATCTCTCTACTCACCCACACATGTTGTTATTCTCCGGCGACGGCAGACGAACCAGTAAACCCTCGTACTCCTCCGTGTGGGAAACAACTGCCGAGTATTCCCCGGCTCCGTGTCGTTCCCTTCCTAGGCCTCGCCGTCGTCCACCGCCCTGGTGCTCTCGGCGCGGCCTAGTCAACGTGGTCAATGAACGACATCCATCGGAAGTGGACTGTACATGAAGAGGCTGACAGCTGGGTCCATGGCAGCATGCAAGGAAATGCCTCCTTATTACGCGCAAAATAATGATTCCTCCACCTGACAGCTAGGACCCACAGGAAGGGCCTCTGTATTTCGCGAAAAAAACGTTCCCCCCGCTGACAAGTCGGGCCCACCAGCTATATCTTCGCACGCAAGGAAGTGCCTCCTTATTATGCCCAAAAAAATGAATACCCCCTGCTAGCTGGGACCCACCATATTGTTGGGCTGACTTGTGGGCCTACTAAGTTGGCAGGGACGAAGAGCTTTGTCAACTTAGTCAATACTCCAGTGACCGTATGATGTCCATCCAACGGCCATAGTGCTTCTTCAACCTCTAGTCTTCTTGCTCCAGCCGCCCAAAGCAGCGCCGGTCGTGCCGCCTGCTCCTGCCTCCCGTGGCCGGCTGTGCTACCGCGGAGGCCTCACCGCCCCCATACTACTCCCACCACTGGGCAGGCCATCCCTCCACTCACCCACACCCCCTGTAATTCTGCGGCGACGGCAGCCTCACACCGCAGCCGAACCAGTGAAAGCTCGTACTACTCTCCGCGTGGGCATCCACTGCCGCGTCTTGCACGGCTCCGTGTCGTCCCCTTCCTAGGCCTTGCCGTTGTCCACCGCCGTGGTGCTCTCGGCGCGGCGTGGTCAATGCGGTCAACGACCTACTTCCATCGGAAGAGTACTGTACGTGGAGAGGCTGACAGTTGGGTCCACGACAGCCACAAGGAAGTGCCTCCTTATTACACGGAAAATAATTATTCCTCCACCTGACAGCAGGGACCCACCGGACGGGCCACCAGTATTTTGCAAAAAAAAATCGTTTCCCCCTGACTGCTGGGACCCACCGGACGGGCCACCGTATTTCGCGAAAAAAATGTTCCCCCCGCTGTCAGCTCAGACCCACCGGAAGTGCCTCCTTATTACGCACAAAAAAATGAATACTCCCCCGGCTAGCTGGGACCCACCTTGTTGGGAGGCTGACTTGTGGGCCTACTAAGTTGACGGGGACGAAGGGCTTTGTCAACTTAGTCAATATGAACGATTCTAGCTCTAGTGACCGTACGATGTCCATCTAACGGCCGTAGTGCTTCTTCAACCTCTGGTCTTCTTGCTCCAGCCGCCCAAAGCAGTGCTGGTCGTGCCGCATGCTCCTGCCTCCCATGGCCGGTTGGGCTGCCGCAGAGGCCTCACCGGCCCCTACTATTCCCACCGCTGGCCAGGCCCTGCGGCGACGGCAGCCTCACACCGCAGCCGAACCAGTGAACCCTCATAGTCCTCTCCGCGCGGGCTTCCACTGCCGCGTCGTCCCCTTCCTAGGCCTCGCCATCGTCCACCGCCATGGTGCTCTCAGCACGGCGTGGTCAACGTGGTCAAGGAACGACTTCCATCAGAAGAGTACTGTACGTGGAGAGGCTGACAGCTGGGTCCACGGGCACAGCCCAGTTTTTTTGTGATTTGCCAAGTAAGTCGCTTTGTCAGGCCTGTTGTGCTGCAAATCTTTCAAGACGAGGAAAGCTTTCATTCGGCTGGCCGAGAAAATGGCCCATCAGTAATGAGAAATGGGTTGTACATTTTTAAAACACATCAAACAGGCAATTAGTTTCAAATATCTTTTTTTCATTTCGAGATTTGAAATTACATTAATTTTTATGCGTGGAGAATTTGTTGGATTTTATATTGATATACATTTATTTTTAAAATCAGTTTGAATGTGAGTCGAAATTTCGGGATTAAACACAGTTCGGACCGCACCAAAATATGCAAATTTTCGCATAATTTTTTAAGCGTGGCCACAATATGGGCTGTAATGCTAACAAAAAGAATATGGGCTCCAAAAAAACCTTAATAATTAGCAAATGGGCTGTAAATTATTAGAAATAATGGCAGATGGGTTGTATGATGTTTCCCATGGATTTGAGGCTTTCCTAAAAAAAAGGTTGACGCACAAGCAGTGATTGTTGGATGGCCATCCAACGGCCGTCGTGCTTCTTCAATCTCTGCTCTTCTTGCTCCAGCCGCTCAAACAAGCGCCAGCGGGACTGCCTGCTCCCTCCTCCCCGCGGCCGGCTCTGTTGCCGCGCAGGCCTCATTGCCCCACTATACTCCCATCGCTGGCCTAGCCATCCCTCTACTCACCCACACCTGCTATTATTCTCTGGCGACGGCAGACGAACCAGTAAACCCTCGTACAGTCGTACTCCCCTCCGCATGGGAAACAACTGCCGAGTCTTCCCTGCCTCCGTGTCGTTCCTTCCTAGGCCTCGCCGTCGTCCACCACCCCGGTGCTCTAAGCACCGCCTGGTCACCATGGTCAACGACCGACATGCATCTGAAGTGGACTTTAGGTGGAGAGGCCGACAGCTCGGTCCACGGCCGCACGCAAGGAAATGCCTCCTTATTACGCGCAAAATAATGATTCCTCCACCTGACATCAGGGACCCACCGAAAGGGCCTCTGTATTTTGTGAAAAAAACGTTACCGCCGCTGACAGCTCGGACCCACCAGCTATATCTTCGCACGCAAGGAAGTGCCTCCTTATTATGCACAAAAAAATGAATACTCCCCTGCTAGCTGGGACCCAGTATAGTGTCAGGCTAACTTGTGGGCCAACTAAGTTGACGGGGACGGAGGGCTTTGTCAACTTACTCAATATGCACGATTCTAGCTCCAGTGACCGTACGATGTCCATCCAACGGCCGTAGTGCTTCTTCAACCTCTCGTCTTCTTGCTCCAGCCGCCCAAACCAGCGCCGGTCGTGCCTCGTGCTCCTGCCTCCCATGGCCGGCTGCGATGTGGCGGAGGCCTCACCGCCCCCTAATACTCCCATCGCTGGCCAGGCCATCCCTCTACTCACCCACACCCCCTGTTACTCTGCGGCGACGGCAGCCTCACACCGCAGCGAACCAGTGCCCTTGTACTCCTCTACGTGTGGGCATCCACTGCCGTGTCTTCCCCGGCTCCGCGTCGTCCCCTTCCCAGGCCTCGCCGTCGTCCACCGCCCTGGTGCTCTCGGCGCGACGTGGTCAACATGGTCAAGGAACGGCTTCCATCGGACATGGACTGTATGTGGAGAGACTGACAGCTGGGTCCACGGCCGCAGCAAGGAAGTGCCTCCTTATTACGTGCAAAATAATTATTCCTCCACCTGACAGCGGGGACCCACCGGACGGGCCACCGTATTTCGCGAAAAAAACGTTTGCCCCTGACTGTTGGGACCCACCAGCTACATCTTCACACGCGAGGAAGTGCCTGACAGTCGGGACCCACCTGGTCGAAGCGTACATAGTGTTGTCATTCTGGTCGCGAACGTGTACGTACATATATACTGGTGGATGTAGAGGCGCGCACGTGTCATAGTAGAGGCGGCCAGGGTGCAAGAAAGAAAATATGGCCACGTATGTCTACATATGGGCGGGGTCTCGAACGCCTACTCGCGCATACGTACGGCGAGGGCTCGTTGACATGGCTGGGTCGGAACGGAGAAACAGCGTCATCGTCGTGTTCATGGGGAGGCAACGGAATGCGTCGTGTTCATGGGGAGGCAACGGAATGCGTCGTGTTCATCGGGAGGAACGGAACGTGTGGGAGCCAACCGGCTGGGTCGGAACGGAATGTGTGGTCGTGTTCATCGGGAGGGCTTGGACGGAACAGGCGATGGAAACGAGGCCTCGCGTATAGCACAACGGAGGAAACGGACCTCTGACGTTTGGAACGGGGTCCTGTTGATCGGGAGGGGTCTGGCATACCGCAAAACAGAGGAAACGGACTTCCTACGGTCGAAACGAGGGTCCTGTTGATCGGGAGGGGTGTGGCGTACCGCAAAATGGAGGAAACGGACTTGTGTTGGAGCGCTACGGTCGAAACGGGGGTCCTGTTCATCGGGAGGGGTGTGGCGTACCGCAAAAGGGACTCCACGGGATACTGTTCATCTCCACCGTCGACCCCCTCCAGCATCCACGAGCTACTGTTCATCCACCGTCAACCTCCTCCGGCCTCCACGGGCTCCTGTTCATCCAGCCTCCATCGCGCGCTACTCCATCGGCTACTGTTCAACCACCCCTCCACCGTCTACTGTTCATCCAGCCCTCCACACCACGGGGTCCTGTTCAACCACCCCTCCACGGGCACCCCTCCACCGTCTACTGTTCATCCAGCCCTCCACGGGGTGGTCCTGTTCATCCAGCCCTCCACGGGGTCCTGTTCATCCAGCCCCAACCGGCTCGATCGATCGGGGTCCTGTTCATCCAGAGGCAACACCACGGGGTCTTGTTCATCCACCCCCACCGGGAACTATTCATCCAACCCCCCCCCCCCCCCCCCCCGCAACACTCACTGTTCATCCAGAGGCAGCATCGATCGGCTTCAGTGAGCAGCAGTAGCGAAGGAATCGCTCGATCGGGTTCAGTTAACAGCCATCGATCGACCGCTCGGGTTCAGTAACGCGTAGCCTGCAGTGCAATCGCTCGGGTTCAGTTAGAGACCAACGCCTCGCACACACGCGCGTACGTGTACGAGAGAAACGTGCATCGCTCGGCCCCCGACCTCCCACCGCAACCGGGAACTCCCCGAAATTTTCCTCCCCCTCGCTTCTACCATGGTTTTTTCCGTCATGGACGGCCCAAAGAATGTCATGCAGCTGCGTCTCCGTCCCGCCCAGGACGAAAAGCCCATTTTCTGTCATGATTTTTTGTCATAGAAGTAGGAGCCCACCACATATATGATGATACCGGGTTTTGTCACAATTATCGTCATAGAAGTGTCATATGTATGACAGAAAAAAAAATTCGTTCGGCCCAAAATGTCACGGATGTGTCTTTTTTTTGTAGTGAAGATAGGTCAGTCCAGGCAGAAGAGTTATGCAGACTCGAAACGCAAGGAGGTAACCTATGAAATTGGAGATAGAGCATATCTACGAGTATCACCCTTGCGAGGAGTGAATCGATTTGGAGTTAAGGGAAAGTTAGCCCCGGGATTCGTAGGACCGTATCGTATTTTGGAACAGATGGGAGAAGTTGCCTACAAGTTGGAATTACCTGAGGGATTGTCAGGAGTTCATGATGTGTTCCATGTTTCACAGCTGAAGAAGTGCCATGCTGAGATGGCCGATATACCGTTAAGAGATACAGTACCTTTGGAGGCGATTCAGTTGGACAGTGATTTGACTTATGAGGAGAAGCCAGTTAAGATTCTTGAGTTTGCCAGCCGAGTCACCCGTAGCAAGGTTATCAAGTTTTACAAAGTTCAGTGGAGCCACCATACCGAGGATGAAGCCACCTGGGAACGAGAGGATGATCTTCGTAAAGACCACCCACACCTATTTTCTAGCCAACCCGAATCTCGAGGGCGAGATTCATCTTAAGGGGGGTAGCTTTGTAACATCCCAAATTTTCAATTTGGAATGTTATACATAGGTCATTCATGCATATCATATTTTATTGCATTTTGCTTCGAAATCCTCAAAATCCTAAGCAACTCAAGGACCCTCGGAGAGAGTTGGGGATTTCCCGGTTTTCATACTTGATTTTTATCAAATAATGAAAAGAGGATTTTTTTTATTTTAATTATTTTTCTCTTCGAAAAATATTTCATTTTAAAATATATGAGAGGAGATAATATGACTTCTCCAAAATAATTGAAATATTGGAGGAAAAATATTAAAATCATTTATTTGATTTTATTTGGATTTTATTTGCAATTAGAAAAATTGCACGTTTTCAAAATTGCATTTTAGGGCCAAGAAAATGTTCATCTCGTTCTAAATATTTTATTTAGACGGTGAAAATTTATTTTGGCATTTTTAGATTTTATTTTAGTTCCTAGGATTTATTTTCTGTCGGCGAAATTGTTTTAAAAAAACTTCCAGCCGACTGGGCCGAAACTCAGCCGGGCTGCCGGCCCAACCAGCCCCGTGCCACCGCCTTACTTGCGCGCGCGCGCCGCCGCCGACTCGGACGAGGAGTCCGGCCAGGACTCCTCCTCGCCGCCGCCTTGGCCCCTCCTCCAAGCCCCCCCCCCTCTTTATATACCCCGCCGCCCGAGCCGCCACCACCACCAACCACCGCCGCCGCCGCAGCCGGCCCCAAGCCCGAGCCGTGCCGCCGCCTCCCGCCGCCCACGCCTCGCCGCTGCAGCCGCCGCCGCCGCCGAGCCCCGCCGCCCGCAAGCCGCCGCCCCAACCCCGCCTCGCCGGAGCCACCTCGCCGAGGTACCGCGCCAATCCGTCGCCGCCGGGTTTTTTAAAACTGTTCGGTTTTTTTTAGAAACCCTAGTTCGTTTTTTTTAGATCGTTCGCCGGTTTTTCCCGGTTCTTCTAATTAGCGGATGTTCATCCGTACGTTTGTTTTAACGAACGATTTTCGCCCATTAGTTACAGCTAATGAACGCTCATTCATTAGTCTGTTCGTCAGTTTCTTTTATCGGATATTTCCGCGATTATTCTCGATCGCGATTTCTGATCCGATTTTCGTTTATGTTTATCTTTTCGCTCGTTAGTCCGAATCAGGCGATTCAAGCGCCTAGATCTTCGTCTCGAGACCCTCTTTCTGCTTAATCAACTTAAACAAGATTTTGATACTGTAAAATTTGACCTTAGTTCAGATTAGTAAACGGATCTTGTTTCTCTCGCCGTTTGAGTTTCGTTGCTCTGTTTGATTTGATTCTTTTTGCTAACCGGAGTTCTTAAGTTGAACTTTGTGGTCAACCTCTCTTATTTGAGTTTTGCCTGTGCATCTTTGCTTGTTGCTTATGTATGCTGTTGTTTGCTTGCAATAGAATTCCCAGAGTGCGAAGCGTGTTACTACGAGTCTCTAGGATTCGCGGATCGTCAGCAAGGCAAGTAACACATTGATCATACTCTTTCCATACCCAGTTTTTTATGCATTAGTTCCAATCCTCAAACATTGCATGATTAGGATGTCATTAACATGTGGGTTGGGAAGTAGTTATTGAGGTAGAACATATTGCCATGTTATATTCAAACCCTTGGGAGTTACTTTTACGCATCGCTTATATTGCTATGCTATGCTCATAGACGTGGTTTGGGTTTGAGTGAAGTCCATGACAGATGTGAGTGTTATTTAATGGTTCAACTTAAGGTGGCAACTTAAACAAACATCTGGGTGGATTGAGGCACCTGGGGTACCCAGTGTTGCCTGTATTTTTGGAGATCCCGGGGTTCCGTGTGATTTTCCTATGGACCGCCACCCAGGCATAAAGGGAACTGAGATGATTCATGCTAGAAACTTCCGTGTGCAGCTACAAGCTATTATGGGATCTAGCATAGTTGAGTAAGTTACGTGAAGCTCTTGAAGAGGCAGATCAGCAGGTAGTGGGATGTAGGTTTGGTATGGTCTGTCCGGAGTAGAGAGTTCATGTTTCTGAAAGACTGTGTCTCGGTCATCCATTTCTCAAACACCATGTAGTGCGAGAAATCCAACGGAGGCGATCGAGTCTTGTGGGGAAAAGTGCGCAAACCTCTGCAGAGTGTACAATCTAATCATGGTTAGCCGTGTCCCCGGTTATGGACAATTTTGAGTATCTAGTACTTGGAGTATCTTAAGTATCTCATCACTTTTAATTAATCTTGTTGGGTTGTTAATCACTTAAATTGGGATTGAGTTGGAGGAACCTTCTCAATGTTGTTTCAACCACCATGATAGTTAAATTAAAATCTATTCCTTTGTTGTAGGGAGAAATTGGCTTTTCGCAAAAACTATAACCATAGAGCTTTCCACCAGCCAAATATGCATGTAGTGATAGCATTATTCTGTTCTTGCTCTACTGTGTTATATTGCCAGCATATTCCATGTGCTGACCCGTTTTCGGGCTGCAACGTATTATGTTGCAGACTTTTCAGACGAGGAGTAAGGTTCGTTAGGTCGTTGTCGTGCAGCTTAGCTATGCCGTTGGAGTTGATGGACTCACTTTATCCTCCAAGCCTTCCGTTGTTATCATGTTCGATGGCCTTAAGCCATATTTATTGTAATAAGTTCTCTTTTGAGACATTCGATGTAATAAGTGTGTGATTGCTACTCTGTTATAAATCTTTCGAGTACTGTGTGTGTCAGCATTACCGATCCAGGGATGACACTGAAGCACAGAGACTTGACCGTTTGAGGTCGGGTCGCTACAGAGGTGATTCATTCCTCTCGACAAACTGGTGATAGACCATAGAATTATAATCTAAATAAGTAGGAGGCAACTCCATATCATCCTCACGAACGTCCACCTCAAGAAAATCAGCTAAGCGGGTTGCATAAATTCCTCCAAAGATGGGGCCCTTAGTACGGTTCAGACTTAACCGTTTAGCAATAATTCCGCCCATACTAACAGTGTTATCGCGGAATAATCCATTGAAAAAAATGATAATATCAGGAACACTAAGGTTTCCACAGTTTCCGCGACCAATCAAGCAACGACTAGCAAATATGGCCAAGTAGCGTAAAACAGGAAAATGTATGCTAGTGATTCTTGCATCGGAAACCTTCCTGGTTTCTCCCACAGTGATGGTGTCAATAAATTCTTCCACATCTTTACGGTGTGGTTCATCTAAGGTACCCTCAAAGGGTATTTTGCAAACCTTGCAAAAATTCAGCTAATGGCATCTTCTTAACAACATCATATAAATGAAACTCTACTGAAGGAGGTGATTCCTTAGGATAATAGTAGAAGTTTTGCACAAAAGTATTAGTGAGTAAGAGATACTGATGACGTTGGTCACGGAGGAAGTCGGTGAGGCCAGAATTCCCAGCCAATGAATAGAAATCATCATAAATCCCGGTTGCTTTCAAGAAATCATCGGAAGGCCATTCACACGGCCGGACCTCCGTGGTACGAGGCAAATTAAATTTGGGCCTCTGTGCTTCTTCATTTTTCTTCTCCTTCGAGCTTCGGCTCGATGAGCCCCTCAAAAGTCTCTTCATCATTTTCTAAAAAATTCTGAAATTTTTAGTAACTTCAAACAAAAGTGAGCCAAGCTCAACAAAATTGATAGCAACTACTCCTACAAGTGCCTAGAGGATATATCATGCATTAGAACTACTTAGAACCATATAAATTTGACATGCAAGCTCAAGAACATGGTCACTTATGCAGCACAAATTTGCAATGAATAAAGCACTAGAGCAAAAACTAATTGGACCAATGGAGGAGTCACATACCAAGGAACAATCTCCCCAAGCAGTTTTGTGAGAGGTGCTTTGAGCAAGGAGATTGAAAATCACAATAAAGTGAGCTAGAACTCATGCTTGAGCTAGATATTTGTGTTTGTGGGAGGAAGAAGAACTTTATGGGTGCAGGAATAAGTGGAGGGGGCCACCATGGGCCCACCAGGCAGGGGGCGTGCCCTCCACTCTCATGGCCAGGTGGTTGACCCCCTAATGTGTTCTCAGTTCCATAAATCCTCAAATATTCTACTCCCTCCGTCCCATAATATAAGAGTGGTTTTTACACTACACTAGTGTAAAAAACACTCTTATATTTTGGGACAGAGGGAGTAGAAAAAATCATATTACATTTTCAGGGCATTTGGAGAACTTTTATTTTTAGGGTATTTTTATATTGCACGGATAAATCAGAAAACAGACAGAAAAATACTATTTTTTACTTTATTTCAACTAAATAACAGAAAGTAGAAAAAGGGTACAGAAGGTTGTGCCTTCTAGTTTCATCCATCTCATGCTCATCAAAAGGAATCCACTAACAAGGTTGATCAAGTCTTGTTAACAAACTCATTCTGAATAACATGGAACCGGAGAAATTTCGAATAACACTATGTTACCTCAACGGGGATATGCACATCCCCAATAATAAGAATATCATATTTTTTCTTGACAGTAGGAAGAGGAAATTCAAAACCTCCAAATATAATCGATGGAATTTTTCCAATAGAGTTGATACTGTGAACTTGAGGTTGTTTCCTCGGAAAGTGTACCGTATGCTCATTACCATTAACATGAAAAGTGACATTTCCTTTGTTGCAATCAATAACAGCACCTACAGTATTCAAAAAAGGTCTTCCAAGAATAATAGACATACTATAGTCCTCGGGAATATCAAGAATAACAAATTCTGTTAAAATAGTGACGTTTGCAACGACAACAGGCACATCCTCACAAATACCGACAGGTATAGCAGTTGATTTATCAGCCATTTGCAAAGATATTTCAATAGTTGTCAACTTATTCAAGTCAAGTCTACGATATAAAGAGAGGGGCATAACACTAACACCGGCTCCAAGATCACATAAAACAGTTTTAACATAGTTTATTTGAATGGAGCATGGTATAGTACGTACTCCTGGATCTCCAAGTTTCTTTGGTATTCCACCCTTAAAAGTATAATTAGCAAGCATGGTGGAAATTTCAGCTTTCGGTGTCTTTCTTTTATTAGTGACAATGTCTTTCATATATTTAGCGTAAGGATTCATTTTGAGCATATCAGTTAATCGCATACGCAAAAAGATAGGTCAAATCATTTCAGCAAAGCGCTCAAAATCCTCATCATCCTTTTTCTTGGATGGTTTGGGAGGAAAAGGCATGGGTTTCTGAACCCATGGTTCCCTTTCTTTACCATGTTTCCTAGCAACAAAGTCTCTCTTATCATAACGTTGATTCTTTGATTGTGGGTTATCAAGATCAACAGCAGGTTCAATTTCTACATCATTATCATTACTAGGTTGAGCATCATCATCAACATCATCATTAACATTTTCACTAGGTTCATGTTCATTACCAGATTGTGTTTCAGCATCTGACATAGAGATATCATTTGGATTATCAGGTGGTTCAGCAATAGGTTCACTAGAAGTTTGCAAAGTCCTATCATTTTTCTTTTTCTTACTTTTAGAAGAACTAGGTACATCAATATTATTTATCTGAGAATCTTGCTCAATTCTCTTAGGGTGGCCTTCAGGATACAAAGGTTCCTAAGTCATTCTACCAGTTCTAGTAGCCACTCTAACAGCATAATCATTTTTCTTACTATTCATTTCATTGAGAAAATCATTTTGAGCTTTAAGTACTTGTTCTACTTGAGTGGTAACCATAGAAGCATGTTTAGTAACGAGTTTAAGTTCACCTCTAACATTAGCCATATATTCACCCAAGTGTTTAATCATATAAGCATTTTGTTTTAATTATCTACAAAAATAAGCATTGAAATCTTCTTGCTTAACCATAAAGTTATCAAACTCATCCAAGCATAGGCTAGCAATTTTAGCAGGAGGGATTTCAGCTCTATCATATCTATAGAGAGAATTTACCTTTACTACCTGTGTCGGGTTATCAAGACCATGAGGTTCTTCAATAGGTAATGGATTAAGATCACATGTTTCTTCAATAGGCGGTAAATTTAGACCATGTATTTCTTCTATAGGAGGTAAATTCTTAACATCTTTAGCTTTAATACCTTTTTCTTTCATAGATTTCTTTGCCTCTTGCATATCTTCAGGACTGAGAAATAGAACACATCTCTTCTTCGGAGTTGGTTTAGGAATAGGCTCAGTAATTGGAGCAGGAGCTGGCTCAGGAAGTGTCCAGTTATTTTCATTTGTCAACATATTATTCAATAGAATTTCAGCTTCATCCGGTGTTCTTTCCCTGAAAACAGAACCAGCACAACTATCCAGGTAATCTCTGGAAGCATCGGTTAGTCCATTATAAGAGATATCAAGTATTTCATTTTCCTTAAGAGGATGATCAGGCAAAGCATTAAGTAACTTGAAAAGCCTCCCCCAAGCTTGTGGGAGACTCTCTTCTTCAATTTGCACAAAGTTGTATATTTCCCTCAAAGCAGCTTGTTTCTTATGAGCAGGAAATATTTAGCAGAGAAGTAATAAATCATATCCTGGGGACTACGCACACAACCGGATCAAGAGAATTAAACCATATCTTAGCATCACCCTTTAATGAGAACGGAAATATTGTAAGGATATAAAAGTAGCGAGATCTCTCATCATTAGTGAATAGGGTGGCTATATCATTTAATTTAGTAAGATGGGCCACAACAGTTTCAGATTCATAGCCATGAAAAGGATTAGATTCAACCACAGTAATTATATCAGGTTCAACAGAGAATTCATAATCCTTATCGGCAACACAAATAGGTGAAGTGCCAAAAGCAGGGTCAGGTTTCATTCTACCTTTAAGAGATTGCTTATTCCATTTAGCTAATAACCTCTTGAGCTCATATCTATCTTTGCAAGCTAAAATAGCTGCAGAAGATTCCATATCAAAAACATAACCCTCAGGAATAACAGGCATATCTTCATCATCACTTTCATCAATATAATCAGTTTCAATAATTTCTTTCTCTCTAGCCCTAGCAATTTGTTCATCAAGAAATTCACTAAGGGGCACAGTAGTATCAAGCATAGAAGTAGTTTCATCATAAGTATCATGCATAGCAGAAGTGGCATCATCAATAACATGCGATATATCAGAACGAATAGCAGAAGCAGGCTTAGGTGTCGCAAGCTTACTCAAAACAGATGGTGAATCAAGTGCAGAGCTAGATGGCAGTTCCTTACCTCCCCTCGTAGTTGAGGGATAAATTGTTGTCTTAGCGTCTTTCAAGTTCTTCATAGTGACCAGCAGATATAAATCCCAAGTGACTCAAAGAAAAGAGCTATGCTCCCCGGCAACAGCGCCAGAAAATAGTCTTGATAATCCACAAGTATAGGGGATCGCAATAGTTTTCGAAGGTAGAGTATCCAACCCAAATTTATTGATTCGACACAAGGGGAGCCAAAGAATATTCTCAAGTATTAGCAGTTGAGTTGTCAATTCAACCACACCTGGATAACTTAATATCGGCAGCAAAGTATTTGGTAGCAAAGTAATATGATAGTAGTGGTAACGGTAACAAAAGTAACGGAAGAAAAAGTAATATTTTTGGTGTTTTGTAGTGTTTGTAACAGTAGCAACGGGAAAGTAAATAAGCTAGAACCAGTATAGGAAAGCTTGTAGGCATTGTATCAGTGATGGATAATTATGCCAGATGCGGTTCATCATGTAACAGTCATAACATAGGGTGACACAGAACTAGCTCCAATTCATCAATGTAATGTAGGCATGTATTCCGAATATAGTCATACGTGCTTATGGAAAAGAACTTGCATGACATCTTTTGTCCTACCCTCCCGTGGCAGCGGGGTCCTAATGGAAACTAAGGGATATTAAGGCCTCCTTTTAATAGAGAACCGGAACAAAGCATTAGCACATAGTGAATACATGAACTCCTCAAACTATAGTCATCACCGGGAGTGGTCCCGATTATTGTCACTTCGGGGTTGCCGGATCATAACACATAGTAGGTGACTATAGACTTGCAAGATAGGATCAAGAACACACATATATTCATGAAAACATAATAGGTTCAGATCTGAAATCATGGCACTCGGGCCCTAGTGACAAGCATTAAGCATAGCAAAGTCATAGCAACATCAATCTCGGAACATAGTGGATACTAGGGATCAACCCTAACAAAACTAACTCGATTACATGATAGATCTCATCCAACCCATCACCGTCCAGCAAGCCTACAATGGAATTACTCACGCACGGCGGTGAGCATCATGAAATTGGTGATGGAGGATGGTTGATGATGACGACGGCGACGGATCCCCCTCTCCGAAGCCCCGAACGGACTCCAGATCAGCCCTCCTGGGAGGTTTTAGACTTGGCGGCGGCTCCATATCGTAAAACGCGATTATTTTTCTCCTTGATTTTTTCTCCCCGAAAGCAAATATATAGAGTTGGAGTTAGCGTCGGAGGAGCTCCAAGGGGCCCACGAGGTAGGGGGCGCGCCCTAGGGGGGAGGGCGCGCCCCCCACCCTCGTGGACAGGTGTGGGCCCCCTGGTCTTCATCTTTGGCAAGGATTTTTTATTATTTCCTAAAAGACGTTCCGTGAAGTTTCGGGTCATTCCGAGAACTTTTGTTTCTGCACATAAATAACACCATGGAAAGTCTGCTGAAAACAGCGTCAGTCCGGGTTTGTTCCATTCAAATCATGCAAGTTAGAGTCCAAAACAAGGGCAAAAGTGTTTGGAAAAGTAGATACGACGGAGACGTATCACTACCTAACCGAAATTTTTGCTAAGTTAAAACAGGACAGCCTCAGGCATCCCCAGCGCCGGGTCGCGCAGCTGCCGGCTCCTCTTCGGCGGCCTCCGGGTTCACCGAGGTGCCGACGTCCTCCTCTCTGTCATCATCGTCACCGTAGACGCCTGTCTCCTCGGAGCTGCCCTCCGGGTCATTCGGAAGCAGGCCATAGTCGTCAACAGGCACGACTCCGCCGTCTTCTGTCCGCTCCGGCTAGTACTCGTCATGAATGGTGAACCGACAATGTAGCTGGCCCGGGCCGTGATCCGTTCAGCCTCCGCCCGCAGCTGGTTCTCCGCACTGGCTCGCTGGCCCATCAGCACGTCTAGCGATAGGTCCAGATGCCAAGACATCGTGAACCTGAGCACCATCTCAGCACCGGCACGGGCGGCGGAAACGCGCCACTCGTGGAGCCGGTCCGGCCCCGACTCCAACCACCGCGCCAGTCGCGAGAAGCTATTCAGCGCGACGGAGCCCGGCCAAAGGGTCGCCATCATCGCTGCGCCGGCCTCGGAGAGCCACCCCATCTACTCGCCCAAGACTCGCAGGCGAGCCTCAGCGGCGGTCACGATCTCTGGGAAGGTCCAAGCTACCCGCGGGTCGGTCCCGGAGCCGACGACTCCCTGCGGGTCTTGCTGAAAGTGGACGGCCTCCTCCGCCAGCTGGCGCGTCTCTGGGAAGGCCCCTGTCAAGAAGGGAAGCAAGTCAGAAGAAAATCACCAAGGACAAGAAGCCCGGATCCCAACCCAGCAGAACTCAAGGAAAGCACTTACTGGAGAAGGACTCTTCCAGGTGCTGTGCTTCGAGCAACGTACCGCGCCGCTCCCGGGCGATGGTGCGGTAGCGCTCCTGGAGCGCCTTCTCCAGGTCGATGACCTTAGCAAGAGTCGCCTTCAGCTCGGCGTCCTTGTCCTGGACCGCCTTATCGGCCTCCTCACGGCGACGGGTTTCCCCCTGACGGGTCTCCTCCGCCGCGGCCACCAGCGCCTTCACGCGCTCCACCTCGGCCTAAAGCCGGCCCTTGCGTCGGCCAGCTCGCCGCGCTGCTGGTCGGCCTTGGCAAGTGCTTGCTGCGCCTCCACGACCTTGGTCGCCTCCGCCTTAAGGCGCTCCACTTCGGCCTCGAGACGGCCCTTGTCGCCCGCCAACCGCTCCTGCAGTCGGCCGGCCTCATCAAGTGCCTGTCGGGCTCCCGTCACCTCCGCCCTCGCCTCCGCCACCTCGGCCCCAAGACGACCGGCGTCAGCGACAAGCCGATCGTAATGGAGACTGGCCCGGATCAGCCGGGTCCTCTAAGATAGCACCTTGGCTGCAGAAGAAAGAATTAGAAATGAGGTACCATTTTAAGATTCGAGCCAACTGCTATGCAGTTGGCCCGAATCTCGGGGGCTACACCAAGTGGGTGCGCTAGTGCGCCCCCACTAACAAGAGCACACAAAGAAGATACCTATGGCAACGTGGAGCTCCTCCTCCTTGGCGGGAGCAGCCGGTGCTTCTCCAAGAGCCGGTTGAAGACGCTGACCCGGAAGGAGTCCAGTTGCTGAAAGGAGCAACGTTCAGCACAAGACACCACTTTAAGATTCGACCCAACTACTACGCAGTTGGCCCGAATCTCGGGGGCTACATCCAGTGGGTGCGCTAGCGCGCACCCACCCAGAAGAAACAACAAAAGAAGAACAGAAGGCAAGGGAAAACTTACAAGCACAGAACACTCCAACTCCCGCGTTTGCTCCACCTCGGCCTGGGCAAAGGCCTGGATCTGGTCTTCCTTCCCCCGCAGACGCTGGCTCACGGCGGCCATAGCTGCCTCCTCCTGGGTCGGGGGCCCGAAGAAGACCTCGCTGGTCCCGCCCCGAGCCGGTTGCGACCCGGCAGCCCGACGACCCCCTGGCTGGGCACCAAGGCGTACTCGCCGCTGACCACCTCTTCCGCGGCCGGCGCCTTCTCCAGCACCCTCTCCGGCGCCTTCCCTGGCTCGACCGCCGGAGTGGCCTGTGGCATCGCCACCAGCAGCGCCGCGCTCATCGACGCCTGAGGCACCCCCTCTGGCGCCACCCGCGGTGCCTCCTCCAAGACGGCGTCTCCGCCGCCTCCGTTGGCCCCCGACCGCTCGACCGCATCGGTCCACGGCGGGGTGTCGTCCCCAACCACCACGACCTCTCGGTCGAGGTCCATCACGTCGGCGCGGCCACTGCGCCCCCCCCCTCCAACGACGGCACGAAGACCATCGCCGCCGGCTCCATTCCCACCGGCATCTCGGGCCATGTCGGCTCACGCCTACGTCGCCGCGGTGTTGACCCAGGCCTGGTCCGACGCCGCCTCCAGCGCCTCGGTTCCGGTCCCGCCAGGCCAAGCCTTCGGTGTCGGCCGGGTCCATACCGAGGTCCGGATTCGCCCCGCCTCCTCGTCGTCGGCGCTGGTACGGGTCCTCCGGAACTCGGCGGACGCGGCGTCCGCCACCGCCAGCTCTAGTGAGATCGGCGACCTGTGGCTCTAACAAGTAAACACCAAGAACCAAGCAGAACCGGCCAGCCATTTGAATTCAGACGATAAGGAAACTTACCCAAGCACCACCGGGACGGTGGGCCTCTCCGGCCTCGCCTGCGGGGCGCCGCACCTCCTCTTGGCGGGCGGCTTCGCGCCGACGGCCGGGTTCGCTGGGCGCTTCACGGCCGGGGCTCGGGGCGCGACGTTGTCCTTCTCGTGAGGCCGCCTCACCGCCGTCATCCCCCGGGATGACCCGGCGCCCGTCGCGCTGCCTCCTCCACCCGGCGCCACTACATCAACAATCCGTGTCAGGGTTCCCCTTGCCATTTCGCTCTCAGCGACTCAAGAAACGCGGAAGATCAACTTACCCGCACGGCGCCCTGCGCCGGCATCGACTGTCGCCTCCTCCTCCTCGTCATGGGCCACGGGCTCCTCCGAGCCGGCCCGCACCACCTGCGTCGGCGCCCGGTCGTAAGGATGTCGGATGGCGTTCAGAAGCACCTCCCGTGTCATGTCGGGGCAAACAAGAAGATGAGCAGCAGCAAAGTATGAAGACCAGGGACTCACCATGGGTGCCAGGTTCGCCTGGCTATATGGAGGCTTGCCGAACTCCCTGTCGTCCTATAGCCGAGCCTTGGAGATGTCGTTGACCCGGCGCGCAACCTGGTCCGCCGCCAGCCGCAAGTTCGACGTGCGGTCGGGATCCTGGAGCCCGGTCATCTAACTGATGAGGTGGCTGCGCTACTGCTGCGGCAGCACCCGGCGTCTGATGAAGGCGGTGATGAGGTCGGTGCCAGTGAGCCCCTCCCGCTCCCTCATCTCCGACACCTGCTCGCACAGGTTCAGCACCTCCTACGACGGATGCTTGGGGTAGTAGCCCCAGTTCTGCTTCGCCCGTGGCGGCGCGTCGATGAAGGGCGGTAGGTTGATGCGGTCCGCGCCGAGGTTGCTGACGTAGAAGAAAGAGTTCTGCCATTTATTGGCAGAATCCTCTAGCGGCATCTCGGGGCAATCAGCGCCCGGACGTTTGAAGATGACGGCGGCCCCGCAGTTGGACGTCTCCTCGGCCCTCGGGCCCTGCTGCTTCAAGGAGAAGAAGCGTACCCAGAGATCGATCGAAGGCTCGACCCCCAGGTACCCCTTGCAGAGGGTGACGAAGCCAGAAAGCTGCACGATGGCGCCCACGCCAAGGTGATGGGGCTGGAGCCCGAAGAACTCCAGGAAGTTGCGGAAGAAGGCACTCGCAGGAAGGACGAACCCGCGCTTGAAGTGCGGGAAGAAGACCACGCGCTTCGTGCCCTCGGGCCGCGGCTCCCGCTCGCCCTACGGCAGGCGCACGACGACCTCCGTCTCCCCGGTCAAGCGCCTGGTGGTGCGGAGGTAGGCGATGTCGTCCAAGGTGACGGTCGAACCCATCCATGAGCCCGACGGAAGGGCCATTGATGAAGACGAAGAGAAGAAAGGAAGAAGAATGGCGATGAAGCTCCACTCGAAGCAGTGGGCGTCGCAGCGCGCGGCGGTCGCAAGGAGCAGAGGAAGGATGAAGAGGCAGGGGAGCGTGAGCGAGAATGATTTCTGCCGCTCCCCTGCCGCGATTTATAACCCACGGTTTGAAGGTGGGGAAGTGGGATCGTTTGCGCTCACCCCTCCCACTTCCCCGCAATAACTGTGCACGTACACGCGTAGTAACTGCATCAAGAATGGCAACCGACTCATGCACGCCGCAATAAATCTGTGCGCGTGGGCCGAGGGTGCGCGGCAGCGGGCCCAGCGCATCGCCCCGTCCTGTCAGGCGCGTGGCCTGTCAGGCCCCTTCGGCTCCTAGGCGCCATGTGGCGCCCGCGCGAAGCCCAAAATATTGCCTCAAGATTCGATGGACTCTTCGGTTTCCCGCCCCTTCCAGGATGCCATGATCTGGCTTCCGGAAGCCGGCACGCAGCGGGTGTTGCCGGACCCGGCGGTCACAAGATTCGCCTCCTCAGGGGGGAAACTACGAAGGCCCTCGCACTCGAAGACGGCGGACCTTCACAGCTTCGGGGACTACTGTCGGGGGGATGAACCCCAGGCAGGCAACGGAACTCAGATCCTTTTCAAAAACAACGGGGCTAGCAACGCCCCTCAAGCCGGCTAGCACTTGGTCGGGTCACTCGACCCGGCCAAAGCCCTTCGACCCGGCCGAATTCCTCAACCCGGCCCAGATGGCCGACGCAAGACAGCCGAGCCCGGCACACCAAGACTTCTTCAACAAGCCAGCTCCCCCTTGGCGTGTTCCCTAACCCGGCCACGGGTCAGCTCCCGTCCCATCCCAACCGTATGATGGGACGAGTCTTCATTCAGAGATGAGCGAGGCAACAGTGCCCCTCCCATGCCTTTGGTCAGTCGGGGCGTGGCAACAGTGCCCCACCTACCCGCTGACCAAGGTTGGCGTGGCTACAGTGCACCCCTCATCACTGCTGACGCCAGCTAGCGGCGACCTAACGGAATGCCACTGTAGCGGACTCAACCCGGCCACCCCCTGACGATCGACAAGACGGCAAACAGTGCCCCTACACCCGGCGGGTCCCACTCCCGGAGAACCCGGCGAGCCCTGACACCCGGTGGGTCCCAGCAGCGGCTTTCCGGACGATGACAACCCGGCCCTGCGGCCTTGTAACATTACCATTCTATCCCTGGGAGGTTGACCTATAAAACCCCCCCCAGGAGCCCTCATGCATACGGGCACTCACGCACGCATTCACCGAACACAAGAAAGTAGACTAGCCACACACACCCAAGGAGAGGGAGCAGCCTAAGCCTTGGACTGCCTTCCTTCTTCCTCCATACAGCTCTAGGAGCAACTCTATACTGATACATATAAACCACACTCGGTAGGACTAGGGGTGTTATCTCTTCGGAGAGCCCCGAACCTGGGTATGTCTTTCCTCCTGCGCTCGCTCATGCCGACCTCGCCTCTGGAGCCCACCAGTGCCCTTGAGCCTCCTCCTCTCTTCTTCCATCCCTTGGCATCTGTCGTGCGCCCACCACGACAATGAGAATAACGAAAATTATTTAGTATTGGCGACAGACCCATCAACTAAGAAGACCCAGTCACGAAAGAACCTTATCATGATGAAAGGACACAACATTTTAAGGAAAATGATATGTCCCTATGGGAAGAGCCCTAGTGAAGGAGTTACTCTGAAGATATGGGAAGACCAACACTCTCAACCCTAAGGATGGAGTTGCATGAGTTTTGATGGAACCGTAACCATGTTTTTAAGGTGGTAGCACCCCAAACCTCTATGATGATCAACTGATTTTGAAGAGGACCCCCCCCCCCCCCCCCCCCCCACCCCCCCCCCCCCCCGCCCCAAACCTAACCTTCTTTCTAGCCTATCTGAATCTCGAGGATGAGATTAATTTGAAGGGTGGTAGTTTGTAACATCCCAGTCCCAAAATTCCAAATTTTGGAATGTTATACTAGGTTAGTAATTATGATTGTTTGTGTGATTAATTATGTGAAATTGAGTAGAAATTGAAACTTTTGGAAAGTTAAATGAGAGGAATAAAAGGATTTTCCCAAAACTTTCATCTTTCATTTTGATCTCCATGAATTCAAATTCATTTCAAGTTTTTATCCAAATTGTTTTCTTCAAAAAAAATATACGAAAATGAGGGTAAAAAGATTCCCCCGAAGAGAAAATATGGAGAAAATAAATTTGAAGTAATTTTCATATTGAAAAAAATGATTTCTATTGGTTTTTATTGCAATAGTAGCTTTATTTGAATTTTCAGATTTTATAGTAACTTTATTTGAACTCGAAAAATAGTTCATATTTTGTTTTATAAAATTATGAGGATTTTTTATATATAATATGCCTATGGAATTTTTTTCTTTTATTTTCCTTATTTCGTTCTTATTTTCTGTTTTTATTTAAACAAGAAACAAATGTACGTGTGGCTCATAATTAACTATCGCCCATATGGGATAGCAGTAGCAGGGCGTCCCCTTTTTTTTCTCTCTCTCCTACATGGGCCACGCCCAGCCGGCCATATTCCCTACCAAGATTTTTCTTCCATAGTTTTCTTTTCTTTTCAATTTGCTGAATAAAAAACTTTGTGCGTGCATGCGCATGATGTCACACCCTAGCTAGTTCAAGCATTAGAGTGTGCATCATGTTTAAATTTC
The DNA here is from genome assembly GCF_003073215.2 of Triticum urartu. NCBI lineage: Eukaryota > Viridiplantae > Streptophyta > Magnoliopsida > Poales > Poaceae > Triticum > Triticum urartu. Next base: position 153,020,196 of record NC_053028.1, on the reverse strand, counting down.
TCTTAAATTTGAAATGGGGAAGGCAGAAACCCCCAACACCCCCCCGGAAACAACTAGGGTTTACTAAAATTATTTTCAATGAACCTGAAATGCCCTTCTAAAAAGTTCACCCTCTTTGTCTTGGGTTAGAACCTCTGGCAAAATTGGTGCACAATTTTCTAGGTCAACAGAAGGTCATTGAATTAAATCATAAGTATTTGAATTTGGGCATTTAAATGCTATAAAATAATTTAAATGCTCAAATAATTCTGGAAATAAATGTTTGCTGTTGGAAATATTCTAAACAGAGCCCACAATTATTTTCAGGATTTTTGGAAATGTTTTAGTATTTTAATTAAAGCCCAACAGTTGCAGTTAAATAGAAAAAACAGAAACAAATCAAAAAGAGAGAGAGAGGGAGCCCACCTGGGCCTTACCTGTGCTGGCCCAGCCACCTGGCTCGGCCCAGCCGACTGGCTTGCCAGTCGTCGTCCACCTCCCGCCAGGAGGACGCGGAGCGCGTGGCCAGCGCCCGCGGCCACACGCCGGCCACCTCCTGCTTCTGCCGACGTCCCGGAGACGTCCAGGGATGCCACGCGACCCCCACGTCCCCCTCTCATCCTCGCTCACTCTCCCCTCGTCTCCCTCACCCTCTCCCGCACCATGGCCGACGCACCTGTCGCCGTCTCACCGCCGTAGTCGCGCCCTCCATCACCCCCTCGCCTCTCTGACATGTCTAGAAGCTCCGCCGCGACGCCCTCGCCCTCCCCACCGAGCCACGCTTCACCGAAGGCCCTGCATCGCCGCCATCGGGCCGTCTTCAACCTCGGTACCCGTCGAACGCAGTTCATCAATTCGCCTCGCTCCGGTCGCCCCCGAGCCCACTGAGCTGCTCATCGACCTCCCTGTGAGCTCCGCCGCCTTTCCCCTCTTCTTTCCCACGCATTTGCACCCTCTAGGCCATAGTTCCACCATGGCTGAAGCTCGTCTCCGCTCGAGCTTGTCGCCGGCGTCGCTCCGGCGACCATTTGGTCCTCCCGTGTTACGCAACATGCTTGCCGCATCGCGTAGTGCCTCGCTAGCGCCTTAGTTTTCGCGTTTGCACGCCGCAGCCCACACCCCGCACATGGCCCAACTCCGGCCGCCGCCTTGGAGCTCGCCGTCGTCGTCTCCGGCCACCGTAGGCCCGGCCTCCACCACCACTAGATGCGCGACTGCAAGAGCTCTCCAACGAGCCCAAGAACGGCCTCGCCCGTGCCCTGTGGGCGTTTTTCGAGCCGCACCACCGTCTCGGGCCTCGCCGGCGTTGAGTCGCCGGCGAGTTTGACCCAGTTTGACTCCTGGGTGGGCCTAGGTAGACCCCCCTTGAGTCTATGACAGGTGGGGCCGGTCTGCTAACTAATCTAGGATTAGTTTTAACTAATTTTAATTAAATCAGTCACTGACATGTGGGCCCAGGCCCCACTGACAGCTAATTAGTGTTAATCTAATCCTCTTAATTAGCTGAGAGGCTACCAGAAGGGGCCCACCAGTCAGGTTTGACCTGGGCTGGCGCCTTTGACCTGCTGAGGTCAGCATGACGCAATGCTGATGCAGTAATGCATTTTCTGGATTTATTTTTATTCAGGAAATTCCAGAAAATAGTCAAAACTTCTAAAAATCATAGAAAATCAACCATAGCTCCAAATGCAAAGATTTATATATGAAAAATGATCAGAAAAATTCAATCTATCCATCTGTAATGGTTTCATGCATGACAAAACAAGTTTACCTTGCTGTTTAAGCAGAATAAGGAAATGCACTATTAAAGCCATGTTTAATAAGCTAATAATTGAATCTTTGATTCAAATAAGCACATTCCTTTCTGTTATAGCTTGCATTAGGCCAAGACACATTCATATTGCCATGTCATAGCATGCATCACATTGTTGCATATCGTCATGTGTTGATTGTGTTCCGATGTGTTCTTCGTGGTAGGTTCTGCCTCCGAGGATATGCACGAGTATCCAACTGAAGGGCAGTATCCCACTACCACTCCATCAGGCAAGCAACCCATTGATCATTCCGATACAAACCCATGTTCTCGCTTCTGCTCTTGTTTACTGCATTAAGACAACGCGATTCAAACTGCTGTGTGCTACGGTAGTTGAACCCTTATCCTCTGCATGACCTGTCATTGCCACAGTAACTAGATGAAACCCACTAGCATGTGTAGGAGTTGATTGAGCCATGTATGTGATTCCTACCTTGCTATGCCTGCTATGCTTAGAGTTGTGTCAGGTCTGGTTCATCTGGGTGATGGGCTAGAGTGAAATGCTTATGTCAGTAATATGAGGGATGTGTTGAACATGTTTTGGTAAAGGTATCGATGAGAGGCCATGTAGGAGTACATGATGGGTTGTTTCATTGAGATCGTCCCTAAGAACTGAGATCTGTATGTGTGATTTAAGATTCAGCTACTACCATGCATTGGGATCCTTAATTGACCCTCTCGGCTTCTTAATCACCCTAGTACTCTGTCCAGGAGTTGCAAATAGTTTATGGTGTTTGTAGGTTATGTGTTGGCGGCCGTGCGTAGCGCTGACCCTAGGGGTGGGCTATGTTGCGGTAGATACACCGTGGCATGGTGTACCGAGTCACCCGTTTGGTGTCTCAGGAACCCTGTTCACATCGTTCGGGGCCGTATGTGGAAACCTCGGCCGGACTCCCTGCGGATGGAACCTGGATAGGCGATAAACCTGGACTAGAGATTTAAGTGTTCAGGTAGGCCGTGGCCGACACCCTCGCTGGGCTTCCGCTTGAAGGTTGCCGAGTACATGTCGTGTAAACGGCGGTAAGTGGTGAAAGCATGTATGACGAAGTACACCCCTGCAGGGTATAAAACTATTCGAATAGCCGCATCCGCGGTAAAGGACTACTTGGTTGCCTATACAGTTCATAGACAAGTTAATGGATACTACTAAAAGACTCAAGATAAGTGTGAGTACCGAGGATGGCCCTCTCGTAGGATGACGAGGGAGGATCCACGGTGGAGTATTGTGTTGGTGAGTAGTGGACTCGTGTGCGAAAACTATTTTACTGGTGAAGTTCCGTAGGATAGCTTAGCCAAGAGTCAAAGCTGGCTTGCTGCAATAACCCCACCACCTTCTTGAGAATGAGCATGTATATTAGGTTCTGGTGTAAGACTTGCTGAGTACCTTGTACTCATGTTTGCTTATTTATTGTTTTCAGACGACAACACTACCCCCTCCGATGGGTTTTACGTAGACCTTGACGTCGACGAGTGACTAGCCACCCAGGTGGTGATCCTGGCCATGGAGGGCCCTATGTAGATAGACAGGCTTCGATAAGCCTTCTTTCTTTCTAGTGTCTGTACTCAGACCGGTTGCTTCCGCATGTGCTTGTATGATTGTATGACTTGAGTGTCGGGTCATGTGACCCCTATCTGTATGAACATGTTATGTATGGCTCCCTGGAGCCTTTTAAATAAAGTACTTGAGTTGTAGAGTTTTGTTGTGATGCCATGTTGTATGTACTCATATCGGGCATATTGTGTGTATGATTGAAATGCTTGGTATGAGTGGGATCCGATAATCTAGTTGTTTATCCTTGGCAGCCTTTCTTATGGGGAAATGTAGTCTAGTGTTCCTCGAGCCATAGTAGTCCGCTACAGCCCGGTTCACCGGAGTCCTGCTAGCCCAGCACTACTGTTCAGGACACTTGACTGGACGGCATGTGTTTCACTTCGTTCCTATGTCTGTCCCTTCGGGGAAATGTCACGCGGTGACTTTCGGAGTCCTGCCTAGCCTGCTACAGCTCGGGTCCCCCGGAGTCCTGTTAGCCTAGTGCTACAGCCCGGAATCACTCGCTGATGACCGACATGCTCGATGTGATTCATGTATGCCTGTCTCCATAGGTCTGTGTCGCTTTGGGTTCATGACTAGCCATGTCGGCCCGGGTTCTCTGTCATATGGATGCTAGCGACACTATCATATACGTGAGCCAAAAGGCGCAAGCGGTCCCGGGCCATGGTAAGGCGACACCCGTGGGATACCGTGCGTGAGGCCGCAAAGTGATATGAGGTGTTACCGGCTAGATCGATGTGACTTGGAATCGGGGTCCTGACAGCGTTGGCATCAGAGCCGGACTGCCTGTAGGTTCGTTGAGCCAAACTGGTCGATGTCGAGTCTAGAAATGCTTTAGTTATATGTAGGGGAATTGATTGTGGGAGGGAACGTAAGGCTCTTTTACTCCTTTACCCTATGTCTCTGATCTGAGTCATTCTCTTCTCATTCAACATGGGTTAAGGACTAGGCTCTCTTCTTCTATCAGGTTCACGTGTTACTAATCCGTAGTAGCTCATAGGATTGTTGTTACAAGTCCCAGTTCAGTTTCTACTATTCTTAGTATGTTGCTAATTGGATCAGAACCTTGATATGATGATGTTGAGTGGTATTGCGAACTGTTGTGGATGTCTCAAATCTTTTTCTGAGCATTTACAGCTGTTATGCTGTCCAATTTTCCCTAGAAATTCTGATGTCTTTGCATTGTGGTTGTGCTTTCAGATGGCCAACCGTGTTCAAAACCAAGTGGTTCGCCTGACCCGGTGCCTCGACGTGCCCGGTCATACTGCTATGTTAGTCCGGGTAATGATCGAGACGGGTTACCGTTGGTATCCCGAATACACCATCGAAGAGCAATTCCGAGACTTTAATCAAAGCCAATATTTCTACACCATTAGGATATTTCCTTCTTATCCTGGATCTATCGAGCCCCTTCACTGTTCCTATGGACTCGGGGTTACTGTTGAGATGGTTGTGCAGGATGCTGCCTCTTCCATGATGACCATCATGCGAGTCCGGACTGGCCTACTTCGGAACACCGACTTCCGTTACATGCCAGCTTCACTTCCAGGAGCGCAAGGGTATCTTCAGGCTATCTATGCTGAATCCACTCAGGAGGACTCATTAACTCGCACCACTGCCGAGATGCTCGAAGATAAGGACCGAGAGAATCGGGCCTTGAGGCTGGAGCTTTTCAATACCCGTGCTGATCATTGGGCCACATTGACTCGGTTTGCACCTGCGGTGCAAGCTGGATGTATGGATACAAGGGATCTGTATCCTGTGAGATCAGCTCTTCCAGACATGGTGGATTGGCGTGATGTGGGAGGCATTACCCCACCCCGTGGTCCCCGCAGGCCACCGTTTGTTGGTCAAAGACCTCATCCTAGTCCCTATGGTCCACAGGCTCCTCAGGACCGTCTATTCCCGGATGGTCATGTTGAACTTCCAGGCTATGGAGGTGACTTCTATGAGGACTACTACGGAGCTGTCTGAGTTAGTAGTAGTACCACTAGTATTGTAATAGTTGTATCTCCACTGTCCTGCATGACTTGTGGAATATGACTTGGCGTGTAGTCAATTCCGGAGGTGTAGACAAATAATGTATAGGAGCTTGGAATGCCTCCGATGAGATGTAACGTCTTTCATCATAGTTATATTGTAGCCTGGGCTTGTACTAAACTATGTATGATGTGTATGGCCGTTGGTATATATATGGCAGTTTTATATTACCATGACATACGGATGAACATCTCTGCATTCTGTGTTATCCATTACATTCTGCACTCCTTGCTAAGTTTGAGCCATCCTTATCTAAGCCATTGTCTTGTTTTCTCCTAGGATGGTCAACACCCGCAGCAACCCTGCTGCCTCGGAGCAGGGGGAAGCCAGTGCAGCTAGGGGTGAAAATCTGCCTCACCCGCCTTCTCTGGCCGAAGTGATGCTGGAGGCAGAAAGAAACAAGCGTGAGACTAACCGCCTGCTGGAGCGGATTGAGCAGAACACTGCACGCCACCCACGAAATGACTTGGTGTCAATCAATGACTTTATCAAGCTATACCCACCAAAGTTTAACCATTCCGTCGAGCCCCTCGACGCGGATGACTGGCTTCGCAGTATCACCCACAAGCTACGTTCTGCCAACGTAGCCGAAGCCGACAAACTTACTTATGCTGCCTATCATCTCGAAGGCCCTGCTAGCCTCTGGTGGGAGAATTTTGAAGCTATGCGCCCGGTTGGCCAAATCACTACTTGGGCTGAATTCAGTGAGGCTTTCCGTGAGCATCACATTCCGGAAGGTCTCATGGATCGCAAGAGGGAGGAGTTCTGCAACTTCACCCAAGGAAGACTGACTGTGGATGCTTATAGTCGTGAATTTGGGAATCTGGCACGTTATGCCCCTGAAGAGGTATCTACTGACGCTAAGAAGCAGGCAAGGTTCCGCAAGGGACTTAGCCCTGAGCTTCGCCGCGATCTCCGTCTGCACGAGTGCACATCCTTTCAGAAGTTGGTCAATAAAGCCATCAGTGCTGAGACAGGCCAGACTGATTATGACGCTTCACGCAAGCACTCCCGTGATTTTGGCTCTTCATCCGGCTCTGGAGCTCAGAAGCGCCGGGTGTGGATTCCAAGCACGGCACTGCCACCCAGGTTCATCCCGAGGCCATCCTTTGAGGCGCCTCATTCCAACCAGCAATTTGCACCGCCCAAGCCCTATGGTGGCCCCGCTGCTAATGCTGCTCCACGCCCCAATGTGGTGACATGCTTTAAGTGTGGAGAGCCGGGTCACTATAGCCGAGAGTGTCCCCAGAACAACAACCCCATCCAAACTGGAAAGTCTGTTGGCCGTGGTAAGCCCGCGGGAAAGACATTCTACGCCAAGCCGGTCACCACTGCCCGTGGCCATGTCAACTATGTTTCAGCTGAGGAGGCTCATGAGGATCCTAACGCCGTCCTTGGTACGCTCCTTGTTAACTGCCATCCGGCATCTGTTCTTTTCGATACTGGAGCATCTCATTCATTCATATCCGAGAACTATGCTCGATTGCATAACACGACATTCTGTGACATGCCCACTTCCATGGTAATTCAAACTTCGGGTTCCAAATGGCAAACTTCTAGAGTAAGCCATGGGAACGAAATTCTTGTCGATAGACTTGTCTTCCTTGCATCCTTAATAGCTCTCAAGTCCACGGACATAAACATCATCTTGGGTATGGACTGGATGTCAACTCATTATGCTAAGATTGATTGTGCCACTAGAACCGTTCAACTTACTCACCCATCGGGCAAGACAGTCAATGTCTTAACTCGAGTGGCCAAGCGCCAGCTTTACTCCTTAAATGCCAACCCCCTTCCAGACCTTGAGGATGTTCCGGTAGTCCGAGACTTTCCGGATGTCTTTCCAGAAGAACTGCCAGGTGTTCCACCTGACAGGGATGTTGAGTTTGTGATAGACCTTGTTCCAGGAACCGTTCCAATTTCTAGAAGACCCTACAAGATGGCACCCTTAGAACTAGCCGAGCTTAAGAACCAACTCGATGAGTCCTTGAAAAAGGGTTTCATCCGTCCTAGTTCCTCTCCTTGGGCTTGCCCCGTCCTCTTCGTCAAGAAGAAGGATGGAACGGATCGAATGGTTGTGGATTATCGACCTGTCAATTTGGTCACCATCAAGAACAAATACCCGCTTCCCGGGATCAACGATCTGTATGATCAGCTCGCTGGATCCTCAGTCTTCTCCAAGATGGATTTGAGGTTGGGCTACCATCAAATCAAAATCAGAAACGGGGACATTCCCAAAACGGCCTTTGTTACTCGTTATGGCCAATACAAGTACACTGTTATGTCCTTCGGTTTAACCAATGCCCCAGCCACCTTCTCCCGGTTAATGAACTCAGTCTTCATGGAGTATTTGGATAAATTCGTTGTAGTATACCTCGATGACATACTCATCTACTCCAAGAACGAAGAGGAACATGCCGAACATCTAAGGCTGGTATTGATGAAACTCCGAGAGCATCGCCTTTATGCCAAATTTTCCAAGTGTGAATTTTGGTTGCCAGAAGTGACCTATCTAGGCCATGTAATCTCTGGTAAGGGTATTGCTGTCAATCCCGAGCGAGTTCAAGCCGTCCTTGATTGGACTCCACCTGAGACGGTTAAGCAAGTTCGGAGCTTCCTTGGCTTAGCGAGCTATTGCCGCCGCTTCGTGAGAATTTCTCCAAGGTTGCTAAACCTCTAACTGAACTCCTCAAGAAAGATAAAAAGTTTGAGTGGACTCCACAATGCGAGTTCAGCTTTCAGGAACTGAAAAGACGCCTGACATCTGCTCCCGTACTGGTACCACCAGATTTCTCCAAGGACTTTATTATCTATTGCGACGCCTCGCGACAAGGACTAGGTTGCATACTCATGCAAGATCGTCAGGTAATTGCCTATGCTTCACGGCAATTACACCCACATGAGGAAAATTATCCCACACATGATCTAGAGCTTGCAGCTGTAGTCCATGCACTTAAAACTTGGCGACATTACCTTCTCGGTAATTGTTGCGAGATCTTCACCGATCACCAAAGTTTGAAATATATCTTCACCCAACCAGATTTGAATCTCGGGCAAAGACGTTGGGTTGAGTTGATCTCGGATTACAATTTAGGAATAACTTACACCCCGGGCAAAGCCAATGTCATGGCTGATGCGCTAAGCCGTAAGTCCTATTGTAACAACCTGATGTTACAACAAAGTCAACCATTTCTCCATGAGGAATTTCGTAAGCTTAATCTTCACATTGTTCCTCGAGGTTTTCTATCCACCCTGGTAGCGAAACCTAACCTTATGGATCAAATCATAACCGCCCAGTGGTATGATAAGGGCATATCCCGAATTAAGGAAAACATCGCTAGCGGAGTTGCTAAATGTTTCTCCATGGATGAGCAAGGTGCTGTCTTCTTCGAGAACCGTTTGGTGGTTCCCAAGAAACAACATCTACGCCAGTTGATCCTTAAGGAAGCTCATGAATCCCCTCTCACCATTCATCCCGGTAGTACTAAAATGTATCAAGACCTACGCCAGAGGTTTTGGTGGACTGGGATGAAGAGAGAAATCGCTCAATACATTGCTAATTGCGACGTTTGTCGTCGTGTTAAAGCAGAGCATCAACGGCCTGCTGGCACCCTTCAACCTTTGGCTATTCCCGAGTGGAAATGGGATAAAATCAGTATGGATTTCATCACTGGGTTTCCCAGGACCAAGAGAGGGAATAATGCCATCTTCGTCGTGATCGACCGACTTTCCAAAGTAGCCCATTTCCTACCGGTTCGTGAGAGTATCACCGCTAGCCAGCTAGCCGATTTATACATCTCCCGAATAGTGTCTCTTCATGGTGTTCCATTGGAAATTAACTCAGACCGTGGGAGTCTCTTCACCTCTCGATTTTGGGAAAGTTTCCAAAATGCTATGGGAACTCGTCTCTCTTTTAGTACCGCCTTCCATCCTCAATCAAGTGGTCAGGTAGAGCGAGTCAATCAAATTCTGGAAGATATGCTCCGAGCTTCTGTCATCTCGTTCGGAATGAGTTGGGAGAAATGCCTTCCATTCGCGGAGTTTGCTTATAACAATAGTTATCAAGCCAGCTTGGGCAAGGCTCCTTTCAAAGTTCTGTATGGACGAAAATGTCGAACGCCTCTTAACTGGTCAGAAACCGGGGAAAGACAACTCTTTGGCCCGGATATGATTCAGGAAGCAGAAGAGCAGGTTCGCGTTATTCGTGAGAAATTGAAAACAGCCCAATCTCGTCAAAAGAGTCAATATGATCGTAAACATAAGCCTATGACTTATGAAGTCGACGAGAAGGCTTACCTTCGGGTTACCCCGTTAAAGGGAACCCATCATTTCGGTATCAAAGGCAAATTGGCTCCTCGTTACATTGGACCCTTTCGCATTCTTGCCAAACGAGGAGAAGTTGCCTACCAATTGGAACTACCTCCGCATCTTTCTAGAGTTCACGATGTCTTCCACGTTTCACAACTCAGGCGTTGCTTCGCGGATCCTATACGTGGAGTGGACCACGAAACGCTTGATCTACAAGATAACCTCTCATATCGGGAATATCCCATTCGTATCCTTGATCAAGCCGAGCGTACCACTCGACGTCATAATATCAAGTTTCTCAAGGTTCAATGGTCACACCATTCCGAGAAAGAAGCCACTTGGGAAAGGGAGGATCGTCTTCGACTCGAGTACCCCACCTTCTTTCCAGAGGATCCTAAATCTCGGGAAGAGATTCTTTTGAGTGGGGGTGAGTTGTCACACCCTAGCTAGTTCAAGCATTAGAGTGTGCATCATGTTTAAATTTCTCTTAAATTTGAAATGGGGAAGGCAGAAACCCCCAACACCCCCCCGGAAACAACTAGGGTTTACTAAAATTATTTTCAATGAACCTGAAATGCCCTTCTAAAAAGTTCACCCTCTTTGTCTTGGGTTAGAACCTCTGGCAAAATTGGTGCACAATTTTCTAGGTCAACAGAAGGTCATTGAATTAAATCATAAGTATTTGAATTTGGGCATTTAAATGCTATAAAATAATTTAAATGCTCAAATAATTCTGGAAATAAATGTTTGCTGTTGGAAATATTCTAAACAGAGCCCACAATTATTTTCAGGATTTTTGGAAATGTTTTAGTATTTTAATTAAAGCCCAACAGTTGCAGTTAAATAGAAAAAACAGAAACAAATCAAAAAAGAGAGAGGGGAAGCACCTGGGCCTTACCTGTGCTGGCCCAGCCACCTGGCTCGGCCCAGCCGACTGGCTTGCCAGTCGTCGTCCTCCTCCCGCCAGAAGGACGCGGAGCGCGTGGCCGGCGCCCGCGGCCACACGCCGGCCACCTCCTGCTTCTGCCGACGTCCCGGAGACGTCCAGGGATGCCACGACCCCCACGTCCCCCTCTCATCCTCGCTCACTCTCCCCTCGTCTCCCTCACCTCTCCCGCACCATGGCGAGCGCGACCTGTCGCCGTCTCACCGCCGTAGTCGCGCCCTCCATCACCCCCTCGCCTCTCTGACATGTCCAGAAGCTCCGCCGCGACGCCCTCGCCCTCCCCACCGAGCCACGCTTCGCCGGAGGCCCTGCATCGCCGCCATCGGGCCGTCTTCAACCTCGGTACCCGCCGGACGCCGTTCATCGATTCGCCTCGCTCCGGTCGCCCCCGAGCCCACTGAGCTGCTCATCGACCTCCCTGTGAGCTCCGCCGCCTTTCCCCTCTTCTTTCCCACGCATTTGCACCCTCTAGGCCATAGTTCCACCATGGCCGAAGCTCGTCTCCGCTCGAGCTTGTCCGGCGTCGCTCCGGCGACCATTTGGTCCTCCCGTGCTAACACATGCTTGCCGCATCGCGTAGTGCCTCGCTAGCGCCTTAGTTTCCGTTTGCACGCCGCAGCCCACACCCCGCACATGGCCGAACTCCGGCCGCCGCCTTGGAGCTCGCCGTCGTCGTCTCCGGCCACCGTAGGCCCGGCCTCCACCACCACTAGATGCGCGACTGCAAGAGCTCTCCAACGAGCCCAAGAACGGCCTCGCCCGTGCCCTGTGGGCGTTTTCCGAGCCGCGACCACCGTCTCGGGCCTCGCCGGCATCGAGTCGCCGGCGAGTTTGACCCAGTTTGACTCCTGGGTGGGCCCAGGTAGACCCCCCCTGAGTCTATGACAGGTGGGGCCGGTCTGCTAACTAATCTAGGATTAGTTTTAACTAATTTTAATTAAATCAGTCACTGACATGTGGGCCCAGGCCCCACTGACAGCTAATTAGTGTTAATCTAATCCTGTTAATTAGCTGAGAGGCTGACAGAAGGGGCCCACCAGTCAGGTTTGACCTGGGCTGGCGCCTTTGACCTGCTGAGGTCAGCATGACGCAATGCTGACGCAGTAATGCATTTTCTGGATTTATTTTTATTCAGGAAATTCCAGAAAATAGTCAAAACTTCTAAAAATCATAGAAAATCAACCATAGCTCCAAATGCAAAGATTTATATATGAAAAATGATCAGAAAAATTCAATCTATCCATCTGTAATGGTTTCATGCATGACAAAACAAGTTTACCTTGCTGTTTAAGCAGAATAAGGAAATGCACTATTAAAGCCATGTTTAAAAGCTAATAATTTGAATCTTTGATTCAAATAAGTTCATTCCTTTCTGTTATAGCTTGCATTAGGCCAAGACACATTCATATTGCCATGTCATAGCATGCATCATATTGTTGCATATCGTCATGTGTTGATTGTGTTCCGATGTGTTCTTCGTGGTAGGTTCTGCCTCCGAGGATATTCACGAGTATCCAACTGAAAGGGCAGTATCCCACTACCACTCCATCAGGCAAGCAACCATTGATCATTCCGATACAAACCCATGTTCTCGCTTCTGCTCTTGTTTACTGCATTAAGACAACGCGATTCAAACTGCTGTGTGCTACGGTAGTTGAACCCTTATCCTCTGCATGACCTGTCATTGCCACAGTAACTAGATGAAACCCACTAGCATGTGTAGGAGTTGATTGAGCCATGTATGTGATTCCTACCTTGCTATGCCTGCTATGCTTAGAGTTGTGTCAGGTCTGGTTCATCTGGGTGATGGGCTAGAGTGAAATGCTTATGTCGGTAATATGAGGGATGTGTTGAACATGTTTTGGTAAAGGTATCGATGAGAGGCCATGTAGGAGTACATGGTGGGTTGTTTCATTGAGGCCGTCCCTAAGAACTGAGATCTGTATGTGTGATTTAAGATTCAGCTACTACCATGCATTGGGATCCTTAATTGACCCTCTCGGCTTCTTAATCACCCTAGTACTCTGTCCAGGAGTTGCAAATAGTTTCTGGTGTTTGTAGGTTATGTGTTGGCGGCCGTGCGTAGCGCTGACCCTAGGGGTGGGCTATGTTGCGGTAGATACACCGTGGCACGGTGTACCGAGTCACCCGTTTGGTGTCTCGGGAACCCTGTTCACATCGTTCGGGGCCGTATGTGGAAACCTCGGCCGGACTCCCTGCGGATGGAACCTGGATAGGCGATAAACCTGGACTAGAGACTTAAGTGTTTAGGTAGGCCGTGGCCGACACCCTCGCTGGGCTTCCGCTTGAAGGTTGCCGAGTACATGTCGTGTAAACGGCGGTAAGTGGTGAAAGCGTGTATGACGAAGTACACCCCTGCAGGGTATAAAACTATTCGAATAGCCGCGTCCGCGGTAAAGGACTACTTGGTTGCCTATACAGTTCATAGACAAGTTAATGGATACTACTAAAAGACTCAAGATAAGTGTGAGTACCGAGGATGGCCCTCTCGTAGGATGACGAGGGAGGATCCCGGTGGAGTATTGTGTTGGTGAGTAGTGGACTCGTGTGCGAAAACTATTTTACTGGTGAAGTTCCGTAGGATAGCTTAGCCAAGAGTCAAAGCTGGCTTGCTGCAATAACCCCACCACCTTCTTGAGAATGAGCATGTATAGTAGGTTCTGATGTAAGACTTGCTGAGTACCTTGTACTCATGTTTGCTTATTTATTGTTTTCAGACGACAACACTGCCCCCTCCGATGGGTTTTATCGTAGACCTTGACGTCGACGAGTGACTAGCCACCCAGGTGGTGATCCTGGCCATGGAGGGCCCTATGTAGATAGACAGGCTTCGATAAGCCTTCTTTCTTTCTAGTGTCTGTACTCAGACCGGTTGCTTCCGCATGTGCTTGTATGATTGTATGACTTGAGTGTCGGGTCATGTGACCCCTATCTGTATGAACATGTTATGTATGGCTCCCTGGAGCCTTTTAAATAAAGTACTTGAGTTGTAGAGTTTTGTTGTGATGCCATGTTGTATGTACTCATATCGGGCATATTGTGTATGATTGAAATGCTTGGTATGAGTGGGATCCGACAATCTAGTTGTTTATCCTTGGCAGCCTTTCTTATGGGGAAATGTAGTCTAGTGTTCCTCGAGCCATAGTAGTCCGCTACAGCCTGGTTCACCGGAGTCCTGCTAGCCCAGCACTACTGTTCAGGACACTTGACTGGCTGGCATGTGTTTCACTTTGTTCCTATGTCTGTCCCTTCGGGGAAATGTCACGCGGTGACTTCCGGAGTCCTGCCTAGCCTGCTACAGCCCGGGTCCCCCGGAGTCCTGTTAGCCCAGTGCTACAGTCCGGAATCACTCGCTGATGACCGACATGCTCGATGTGATTCATGTATGCCTGTCTCCATAGGTCTGTGCCGCTTTGGGTTCACGACTAGCCATGTCGGCCCGGGTTCTCTGTCATATGGATGCTAGCGACACTATCATATACGTGAGCCAAAAGGCGCAAACGGTCCTGGGCCATGGTAAGGCGACACCCATGGGATACCGTGCGTGAGGCCGCAAAGTGATATGAGGTGTTACCGGCTAGATCGATGTGACTTGGAATCGGGGTCCTGACACATGACCGCCGAACGTTTTGGCCCATGCGGGGCGCCTCTTTTGCCTCTCTTTTCTCTTTTTCATCTATGTTTAGTCCCACATTGTGTAGCCTTTGACCTTCAAGCCTCCCTCCCACCTATAAATATAGATCCAATGAGCACCCAAAAACCATCCAACTCGGGTTAAATCTATATTTTGGTTTGACTAGCTTCACAAAAAAAAATTCTTCTCTCTAGCGGGAATTCTGGAAGTTGTCTCCTCTCTGAAGTTGTTTCTTCTCTGCGTTCTAAAGATACTCTCCTCGTATTTTACTTTACTCCTATAATTTATTTTGTTTATCGCAGGTTCATTACAGAGACCTAGTTGTGCCTTTTCTACTAGAGAAGTTTTCAATGGTCAATATAAGTTTAGACCCTCCTTGGAACCAAGAATATTACTCCTATATGTGTGCAAAAATTTCCCCACAACGGGTTCAATTTGTAGGCTTCACATGAGTACTCACCTTTTTTAGATTTATTTCAGAATTTCCAGCGTTATTCCTTCATGTGGCATGGCCTACACATTAGTTATGAGTTGCTAGTGTCAACTTCGTCGATCATGAAATATGTTTGTTCCAAATATTGGAAGTGCTCATAGAGGTATATGGATGAGGGTGTGTGCGTGTCTGTGTTTCTATTGTGTTTAGAAAAAGCAGGATTTGCCTCACAAATCCTCTGAAAAAACTTGGATTAAGAAAATCAACTATTTAACTTGTTGAATAGGAAATATTTAGAAATAACTAGCCATATTGTTCATTGAGATCTCAAACATGGTAATAGATATAAAGGCTTGTGAGACATGTCTTCTATATAGAGAAAAAAGTACTAATCGGAAACAACCGCACCTATAGTAGTAGGGAAAATATGTTTTAACCCAGCTTAAGTTTGCTTTGGGGGGGGGGGGTTGTTTGTAATTGGTTTTTGCTAATGGGGCCGGCTATAGGTAAGTCTTCTGAAAACTTATTTTTGGTGAGTCAATTTTCTAGGCCAATATATTAAGACCCAACGTCCGGCATTCTTTCTTTTTCATCCAGTTTCCTTCCTCCTCCCACCGTTCCTCCTCCCACAAAATTGACTTCCCCAAATTGTAAATCCTGTCAACTTACATATAGCTATTGTGTTAATTAATCAAATAACCTCTTCTACCTATATCAAATGATAAAGCTCCTGCCCTTATTTTATTTTTGCGAAAGCCAAAGGTTATGCATTATAAGAATCTAACCTTTACGGGACAACTATATAAAAATAAAAATTACAACCAAGTCCTTAGAGAAACCAATGCCATCACCCCCCTCGGATGCTGGTGCCTCTATGTAACCCATGATCGATGTCGTGACTAGAATTGATGCATCACTGCCCGAGGCAACAAGTCTTTTAATTCGGGTGGGGAAGTCATCGATATATGCCAGAAGACGTCGGTAGCCAACATCCAAAGATCAGATCGTTGCCTGGAGAAGAGGATGAGGAGAATAGTTGGACATGGCAGAGACGACCGCCGCCACCTCCGCCAGTAAGGATGAATATTGCCACCGACGCCACCTAGATTTGAAATAGCCCAGATACTATCTCCCGCCAAATTCAACAACAGACAGATCCACCATGTAGGAGAGGGATCTAGATTCTAGAGAAACTTTTTGCGCTACAACCATCGTTCGACACCGATGCCAAAGCCATCGACTGCCAAAAACCCTAACTTAGGGAGAAAAACTATACTAACATTTTGTTACTTTATCCATTTGGGCATGGCAACAATTTTTAAAGACGTGGTACCTTTATGGCAAAGCTGAAAAGGTGATAGAAGAAATACATTGTATTGCCAGAAGTACAAGATGTTCAAAAGAAGCAGAAAAATTCAACAAAATAATTTCAGGTTGTAACAAAAGACGTCAGTCCTCACTCACTCTCTCAGGGCGTGTTTGGTTGCCCGCATGCAGCCCAACCAGGCCCGCGCGGGATGTGCGTGGCCTATTTGGTTGGCTGGGCTGCATGCGATTCATGGCCCGCACGAACCTTAAGCAGGTCTGAGCCTGGCCCAGTGGAAACTGCCGAATCGGCAGTTTCTCGCGAGCCTGGCTCGGCACAGCCACACGTGCGAGGAGGTTGGGCAGCACGGGAGATGGAGGGAACGTCTCATAACTCCCCTCCCACTCTCTTGTCACCGCCCCGCACAGTTCCCACTGCTAGCACGCCTCTCTGCCTCACTGCCCCTCCCTCTCCTCTACTCTGATGGCTCCGCCTCGCCCACCGCCGCTCCGTCCTCTAACCCCCGTCAACCAGCGCATCGCCAGCATCCAAGAGCGCTGGGTGGCCAGGCTCCAGAACTTGGGCATGGGACCTGGCGTCGGTGCTGCGAGTGCCATCCCCCATCTGCTGTCGGCCACCACGAGGACCGGCCAATGCGGTGCCGGTTGTTCCTGCTCCGCCGCCATTTCCAGACCTCGTGGTCGTGGGCTCGGCGCTGGCGCCGTCCATGGAGCCGCCACTTCTTGGGACCCCATTGGGCAGGGGGGTTCTCTTGACCCCCGTCCAAGGGTTTTCTCCTGTTGGCGCGCCGTCCTCCTCGACCTCTGGCATGGCCATGAGCACGGGGTCGATGCCGCCTGCCGTCGCTAGGGTCGGCTTCTCCTCTGCTTCGCCACCTCTCTCCTTCCCGCCGGGGTTTTCATCCCGGCCTCGGTTCACTGTGACTGCGGAAGCTCCGATGAGTCAAAGAATCCCCAATGCTTGCTCGTAGATGTAGATTAGGGGTTCCTTTCTTAGGCATGTGCTGGTACTTTGTGGATTACATATGATTAGATAGGATTCGAGTAGATCCGATTCGATGCGATCCCAATCGAATCGAATCCGACCGATCTGTTCTTGTTTGCTACAGTGTGTGTTCTAGGATAATGTTCTTCTTCTAGTGCATTCCTAGGATCTAAGTTTATGCTAGGATCTGTGTTCATGCTAGAATCCCCAATGCTAGTGTGCTTTGCTAGGATATTTGTTCATGTTAGGATCTGTGTTCATGCTAGGGTCTTGCTAGGATCTGTGTTCATGCAAATGGCATGTTCATGTTCAAGCTAGGATCATGTTCATGTTGCTACATACATGTTCAAGCTAGGGTTTGTGTTGCAGGCTCTAGATTGTTATACGTGCATGTAGTAGGACCATTTTAAGATGCTGCCAAATGTGCATGGGTGCACATGGGTGCTATTTTTAGATGTTTCCATGCTTAGGATAGTGCACTGATGAGTGGCAGTTGCAGAAGACCAGATGCCACCGATCTGTGTCATTTGCTCATGGGAAACTACCACTGATCAGTGCCACTTGCTCTTGGGCAAGTCCCCTGATCAGTGGCACTCGCTCTTGAGCAAGTGCCATTGATCAGTGGCACTTGCCCAAGAGCAAATGGCACTGATCAGTGGCATTTGCCCAAGAGGAAGTGCCATTGATAAGTGGCATTTGGCAAAGAGTTTGTGCACTGATCAGTGGCATTTGATCTTGGGAAAATGTCTCTGATCAGTGCCATTTGTTGTAGTGCTAGTGCAACTAATCGGTGGTTGTTCATTTTGCAAGCACCTCTAATACTTGTCATCTTACCTAACAAGATATTGAAGAGTGACTGGGACGTGGCTGGTGTTGGAGAACGTAGCATGCAATTTCAAAAAAATCCTACGATCATGCAAGATCTATCTAGAAGACGCATAGCAACGAGAGGGGGAGAGTGTGTCCACGTAGCCTCATAGACCGAAAGCGGAAGCGTTAGTTTAACGCGGTTGATGTAGTCGAACGTCTTCACGATCCAACCAATCTTAGTACCGAACGTACGGCACCTCTGAGTTCAGCACACGTTCAGCTCGATGACATCCCTCAAACTCTTGATCCAGTAGAGGGTCGAGGGAGAGTTCTGTCAGCACTACGGCGTGGTGACAGTGATGGTGATGTGATCCGCGCAGGGGTTTGCCTAAGCACTACGATGCTATGACCAGTGCACTAAACTGTTGAGGGGGCAACCGCACACGGCTAAGAGAACAATTGATGTGCTATGGGGTACCCCCTGCCCCCGTATATAAAGGAGGAGAGGGAGGAGGCCGGCCAAGGGGAGCGCCATAGGGGGGAACCGACTAGGACTCCTAGTCCTATTCGGCACCCCCTTCCTTCAAACGGAGGGGGAAAGAGGGAAGGACAGGAGAGGAAGAGGGAAGGGGGGCCGCGCCCCATCCCCTTCCTATTCGGACTCCCCTTGGGGGGAGCGCCTCCCCCTTGTGGGCTGTCCCCACTTCTCTCCCATGGCCCATGATGCCCATGATTTCCGCCGGGGGGTTCCGGTAACCCCTCGGCACTCCGGATAAATACCCGAATCACTCGAAACAATTCCGATGTCCGAATACAACCTTCCAATATATGAATCTTTACCTCTCGACTATTTCGAGACTCCTCGTCATGTCTGTGATCTCATCCGGGACTCCAAACAAACTTGGGTCACCAAAACACATAACTCATAATACAAATCGTCATCAAACGTTAAGCGTGCGGACCCTACGGGTTCGAGAACTATGTAGACATGACCGAGACACATCTCCGGTCAATAACCGATAGCGGAACCTGGATGCTCATATTGGTTCCTACATATTCTACGAAGATCTTTATCGGTCAAACCGCATAACAACATACGTTGTTCCCTTTGTCATCGGTATGTTACTTGCCCGAGATTCGATCATTAGTATCATCACACCTAGTTCAATCTCGTTACCGGCAAATCTCTTTACTCCTTCTCTAATGCATCATCCTGCAACTAACTCATTAGTCACATTGCTTGCAAGGCTTATAGTGATGTGCATTACCGAGAGGGCCCAGAGATACCTCTCCGATACTCAGAGTGACAAATCCTAATCTCGATCTATGCCAACCCAACAAACACCTTCACAAACACCTGTAGAGCATCTTTATAATTACCCAGTTACGTTGTGATGTTTGATAGCACACAAGTTGTTCCTCCGGTATTCGGGAGTTGCATAATCTCATAGTCGGAGGAATATGTATAAGTCATGACGAAAGCAATAGCAATAAAACTAAACAATCATAATGCTAAGCTAACGGGTGGGTCTTGTCCATCACATCATTCTCTAATGATGTGATCCCGTTCATGAAATGACAACACATGTCTATGGTCAGGAAACTTAACCATCTCTTATTAACGAGCTAGTCAAGTAGAGGCATACTAGGGACAGTCTGTTTTGTCTATGTATTCACACATGTACTAAGTTTCCGGTTAATACAATTCTAGCATGAATAATAAACATTTATCATGATGTAAGGGAATATAAATAACAACTTGATTATTGCCTCTAGGGCATATTTCCTTCAATCTCCCACTTGCACTAGAGTCAATAATCTAGATTACATTGTAATAATTCTAACACCCATGGAGTCTTGATGCTGATCATGCTTTGCTCGTGGAAGAGGCTTAGTCAATGGGTCTGCAACATTCAGATTTGTATGTATTTTGTAAATCTCTATGTCTCCCTCCTTGACTTGATCACAGATGGAATTGAAGCATCTCTTGATGTGTTTGGTTCTCTTGTGAAATCTAGATTCCTTCACCAAGGCAATTGCTACAGTATTGTCACAAAAGATTTTCATTGGACCCGATGCACTTAGGTATTACACCTATATTGGATATGAACTCCTTCATCCAGACTCCTTCATTTGCTGCTTCTGAAGCAGCTATGTACTCTGCTTCACACATAGATCCCACCACGACGCTCTGCTTGGAACTGCACCAACTTACAGCTCCACCATTCAATATAAATATGTATCCGGTTTGCGACTTAGAGTCATTCGAATCAGTGTTAAAGCTTGCATCGACGTAACCATTTACGACAAGCTCTTTGTCACCTCCATAAACGAGAAACATATCCTTAGTCATTTTCAGGTATTTCAGGATGTTCTTCGCCGTTGTCCAGTGTTCCACTCCTGGATTACTTTGGTACCTCCCTGCTAAACTTATAGCAAGACACACATCAGGTCTGTTACACAGCATTGCATACATGATAGAACCTATGGCTGAGGCATGGGGAATGACTTTCATTTTCTCTCTATCTTCTGCAGTGGTCGGGCATTGAGTCTAACTCAACTTCACACCTTGTAACACAGGCAAGAACCCTTTCTTTGACCGATCCATTTTGAACTTCTTCAAAACCTTATCAAGGTATGTGCTTTGTGAAAGTCCAATTAAGCGTTTTGATCTATCTCTATAGATCTTGATGCCCAATATATAAGCAGCTTCACTGAGGTCTTCCATTGAAAAATTCTTATTCAAGTATCCTTTTATGCTATCCAGAAATTTTGTATTATTTCCAATCAACAATATTTCATCCACATATAATATTAGAAATGCTATAGAGCTCCCACTCACTTTCTTGTAAATACGGGCTTCTCCAAAAGTCTGTATAAAACCATATGCTTTGATCACACTATCAAAGCATATATTCCAACTCCAACAGGCTTGCACCAGTCCATAAATAGATCGCTAGAGCTTGTACACTTTGTTAGCACCTTTAGGATCGACAAAACCTTCTGGTTGCATCATATACAACTCTTCTTTAAGATATCCATTAAGGAATGCAGTTTTGACATCCATTTGCCAAATTTCATAATCATAAAATGCAGCAATTGCTAACATGATTCGGACAGACTTAAGCATCGCTACGGGTGAGAAGGTCTCATCGTAGTCAACTCCTTGAACTTGTCGAAAACCTTTCGCAACAAGTCGAGCTTTGTAAATAGTAACATTATCGTCAGCGTCAGTCTTCTTCTTGAAGATCCATTTATTCTCTATGGCTTGCCGATCATTGGGCAAGTCAACCAAAGTCCATACTTTCTTCTCATAGATGGATCCCATCTTGGATTTCATGGCCTCAAGCCATTTCGCGGAATCTAGGCTAATCATCATCCTCATAGTTCGTAGGTTCGTCATGGTCTAGTAACATGACTTCTAGAACAGGATTACCTTACCACTCTGGTGCGGACCGTACTCTAGTTGACCTACGAGGTTCGGTAGTAACTTGATCTGAAGTTTCATGATCATCATCATTAACTTCCTCACTAATTGGGGTAGGAATCACTGGAACCGATTTCTATGATGAACTACTTTCCAATTTGGGAGA
Organism: Triticum urartu; assembly: GCF_003073215.2. Taxonomy (NCBI): domain Eukaryota; kingdom Viridiplantae; phylum Streptophyta; class Magnoliopsida; order Poales; family Poaceae; genus Triticum; species Triticum urartu. Next base: position 152,998,756 of record NC_053028.1, on the reverse strand, counting down.
AGGTACAATTACCTCATCAAGTTCTACTTTCCTCCCACTCACTTCTTTCGAGAGAAACTCCTTCTCTAGAAAGGATCCATTCTTAGCAACGAATATCTTGCCTTTGGATCTGTGATAGAAGGTGTACCCAACAGTTTCCTTTGGGTATCCTATGAAGACACATTTCTCCGATTTGGGTTCGAGCTTATCAGGTTGAAGCTTTCTCACATAAGCATCGCAGCCCCAAACTTTAAGAAATGACAGCTTAGGTTTCTTGCTAAACCACGGTTCATATGGTGTCGTCTCAACGGATTTAGATGGTGCCCTATTTAACGAGAATGTAGCTGTCTCTAAAGCATAACCCCAAAACGATAGCGGTAAATCAGTAAGAGACATCATAGATCGCACCATATCTAATAAAGTGCGCTTACGACGTTCGGACACACCATTACATTGTGGTTCCAGGTGGCGTGAGTTGCGAAACTATTCCACATTGTTTCAAATGAACACCAAACTCATAACTCAAATATTCACCTCCACGATCAGATCATAGAAACTTTATTTTTTTCTTGTTACGATGATTTTCCACTTCACTCTGGAAGTCTTTGAACTTTTCAAATATACCGATATCTGCTCAAATCATCTGTGAAGGTCAGAAAATAACAATACCCGCCGCGAGCCTCAACACTCATCGGACCACATACATCAGTATGTATTATTTACAATAAGCCAGTGGCTCGCTCCATTGTTTCGGAGAATGGAGTCTTAGTCATCTTTCCCATGAGGCACGGTTCGCAAGCATCAAGTGATTCCAAAAGCCCATCAGCATGGAGTTTCCTCATGCGCTTTACACCAATATGACATAAATGGCAGTGCCACAAATAAGTTGCACTATCATTATTAACTGTGCATCTTTTGGCTTCAATATTATGAATATGTGTATCACTGCGATCGAGATTCAGCAAAAATAGACCGTTCATCAAGGGTGCATGACCATAAAAGATATTACTCATATAAATAGAACAACCATTATTATCTTATTTAAATGAATAACCGTCTCGCATTAAACAAGATCCAGATATAATGTTCATGCTCAACGCTGACACCAAATAACATTTATTCAGGTCTAAAACTAATCCCGAAGGTAGATGTAGAGGTAGCGTGCCGACGGCGATCACATCGACCTTGGAACCATTTCCGACGTGCATCGTCACCTCGTCCTTAGCCAATCTTTGTTTAATCCTTAGCCCCTGTTTCGAGTTGCAAATATGAGCAACAGAACCAGTATCAATACCCAGGCGCTACTACGAGCATTAGTAAGGTACACATCAATAACATGTATATCAAATATACCTTTCACTTTGCCATCCTTCTTATCCGCCAAATACTTGGGGCAGTTCCGCTTCCAGTGACCAGTCCCTTTGCAGTAGAAGCACTCAATTTCAGGCTTAGGTCCAGACTTGGGCTTCTTCCCGGGAGTAGCAACTTGCTTGCTATTCTTCTTGAAGTTCCCCTTCTTCCCTTTGCCCTTTTTCTTAAAACTAGTGGTCTTGTTAACCATCAACACTTGATGCTCCTTCTTGATTTCTACCTCCGTAGCCTTTAGCATTGCTAAGAGCTCGGGAATTGTCTTTTCCATCCCTTGCATATTATATTTCATCACGAAGCCTTTATAGCTTGGTGGCAGTGATTGAAGAACTCTGTCAATGACACTATCATCAGGAAGATTAACTCCCAGCTGAGTCAAGGGGTTATGGTACCCAGACATTCTGAGTATGTGTTCACTGACAGAACTATTCTCCTCCATCTTGCAGTTATAGAACTTGTTGGAGACTTCATATCTCTCAACTCGGGCATTTGCTTAAAATATTAACTTCAACTCCTGGAACATCTCATATGCTCCATGATGTTCAAAACGTCTTTGAAGTCCCGATTCTAAGCCGTAAAGCATGGCACACTGAACTATCAAGTAGTCATCAGCTTTAGTCTGCCAGACATTCATAACATCCGGAGTTGCTCCTGCAGTGGGTCTTGCACCCAGCGGTGCTTCCAGGACGTAATTCTTCTGTGCAGCAATGAGGATAATCCTCAAGTTACGGACCCAGTCCGTGTAGTTGCTACCATCATCTTTCAACTTAGCTTTCTCTAGGAACGCATTAAAATTCAAGGGAACGGTAGCACGCGCCATTGATCTACAACAACATATATATGCAAAAAACTATCAGGACTAAGTTCATGATAAATTAAAGTTCAATTAATCATATTACTTAAGAACTCCCACTTAGATAGGCATCCCTCTAGTCATCTAAATGATCACGGGATCCATATCAACTAAACCATGTATGATCATCACGTGAGATGGAGTAGTTTTCAATGGTGAACATCACTATGTTGATCATATCTACTATATGATTCATGTCCGACCTTTCGGTCTCAGTGTTTCCAGGCCATATCTGCATATGCTAGGCTCGTCAAGTTTAACCCGAGTATTCTGCACGTGCAAAACTGGCTTGCACCCGTTGTATGTGAGCGTAGAGCTTATCACACCCGATCATCACGTGGTGTCTCGGCACGATGAACTGTAGCAACGGTGCATACTCAGGGAGAACAATTATACCTTGAAATTTAGTGAGGGATCATCTTATAATGCTACCGCCGTACTAAGAAAAATAAGATGCATAAAGGATAAACATCACATGCAATCAAAATATGTGACATGATATGGCCATCATCATCTTGTGCCTTTGATCTCCATCTCCAAAGCACCATCATGATCTCCATCGTCACCGTCTTGACACCTTGATCTCCATCATAGCATCATTGTCGTCTCGCCAACTATTGATTCCACGACTATCTCTACCACTTAGTGATAAAGTAAAGCAATTACATGGCGATTGCATTTCATACAATAAAGCGAAAACCATAAGGCTCCTGCCAGTTGTCGATAACTTTTACAAAACATGGTCATCTCATACAAAAATTTATATCTCATCACGTCTTGACCATATCACATCACAACATGCCCTCTAAAACAAGTTAGACGTCCTCTACTTTGTTGTTGCAAGTTTTACGTGGCTGCTACGGGCTTCTAGCAAGAACCGTTCTTACCTACGCATCAAAACCACAATGATTTTTCATCAAGTGTGCTGTTTTAACCTTCAACAAAGACCGTCCGTAGTCAAACTCGATTCAACTAAAGTTGGAGAAATAGACACCCGCCAGCCACCTGTGTGCAAAACACGTCGGTAAAACCAGTCTCATGAATGCGGTCATGTAATGTCGGTCCAGGCCGCTTCATCCAACAATACCACCGAATCAAAGTAAGACATTGGTGGTAAGCAGTATGACTATTATCGCCCACAACTCATTGTGTTCTACTCGTGCATATCATCTACGCATAGACATGGCTCGGATGCCACTGTTGTGGAACATAGCATGCGATTTCAAAAAAATTCCTACGATCACGCAAGTTCTATCTAGAAGATGCATAGCAACGAGAGGGGGAGAGTGTTTCCATGTACCCTCGTAGACCGAAAGCGAAAGCGTTAGTTTAACACGGTTGATGTAGTCGAACGTCTTCATGATCCAACCGATCTTAGTATGGAACATACGGCACCTCCGAGTTCAACACACGTTCAGCTCGATGACGTCCCTCGAACTCTTGATCCAGTAGAGCGTCGAGGGAGAGTTTTGTCATCACGACGGCATGGTGATGGTGATGTGATCTGTGCAGGGCTTCGCCTAAGCACTACGACGCTATGACCGGAGGAGTAAAATGTGGAGGGGGCACCGCACACGGCTAAGAGAACAATTGATTTGCTATGGGGTGCCCCCCTGCCCCCATATATAAAGGAGGAGAGGGAGGAGGCCGGACAAGGGGCGTGCCATAGGGGGGAAACCAACTAGGACTCCTAATCCTATTCGCCCCCCACCCCGCCTTCCTTCCAACGGAGGGGGAAAGAGGGAAGGAGAGGAGAGGAAGAGGGAAAGGGGGGTTGCGCCCCCTCCCCTTCCTATTCGGCCTCCCCTTGGGGGGGCACATGCCTCCCCCTTGTGGCTTGTCCCCTCTTCTCTCCCATGGCCCATGAGGCCCATGATTTCCCCCGGGGGGTTCCGGTAACCCCTCGGTACTCTAGATAAATACCCGAATCACTCGGAACCATTCCGATGTCCGAATACAACCTTCCAATATATGAATCTTTACCTATCGACTATTTCGAGACTCCTCGCCATGTCCTTGATCTCATCCGGGACTCCGAACAAACTTCGGTCACCAAAACACATAACTCATAATACAAATCATCATCGAACGTTAAGCGTGCGGACCCTATGGGTTTGAGAACTATGTAGACATGACCGAGACACGTCTCCGGTCAATAACGAATAGCGGAACATGGATGCTCATATTGGTTCCTACATATTCTAGGAAGATCTTTATCGGTCAAACCGCATAACAACATACGGCATTCCCCTTGTCATCAGTATGTTACTTGCCCGAGATTCGATCGTCGGTATCATCATACCTAGTTCAATCTCGTTACCGGCAAGTCTCTTTACTCGTTCTGTAATGCATCATCTCGCAACTAACTTATTAGTCACATTGCTTGCAAGGCCTATAGTGATGTGCATTACTGAGAGGGCCCAGAGATACCTCTCTGATACTCGGAGTGACAAATCATAATCTCGATCTATGACAACCCAACAAACACCTTCGAAGACACCTGTAGAGCATCTTTATAATCACGCAGTTACATTGTGATGTTTGATAGCACACAAGGTGTTCCTCCGGTATTCGGGAGTTGCATAATCTCATAGTCAGAGGAATATGTATAAGTCATGAAGAAAGCAATAGAAATAAAACTAAACGATCATAATGCTAAGCTAACAGGTGGGTCTTGTTCATCACATCATTCTATAATAATCTGATCCCGTTCATCAAATGACAACACATGTCTATGGTCAGGAAACTTAACCATCCTTGATTAAAGAGCTAGCCAAGTAGAGGTATACTAGGGACACTCTGTTTTGTCTATGTATTCACACATGTACTAAGTTTCCGGTTAATACAATTCTAGCATGAATAATAAACATTTATCATAATATAAGGAAATATAAATAACAACTTTATTATTGCCTCTAGAGCATATTTCCTTAAGTGGGTACAGGAGCTCAGGTGGTGGCCAGAGCTGAGGGCGCCGAGGATCTCAGCCCCACGAACAGGTGGCTCAAGAGGGTGGACCTGCCTGGCAGGGTCACTTTCATGAGCCTGCCTCATTCAAGGGGATGATATCCGAGGACCGGCCACGAGAAGGGGGGTCGGGAGCCGCTGCGCTTCTACCAGCAGATCAAGGATGCCGAAGACCTCACCATGCTCGTCATCCCTCACAAGTTTGTGGAGGTGATGGATGAGTCATTGGTCATCAAGCGGCTCCCGTGCTTGGTCAGGCTGTCGGCGAACAAGTGGTGCGAGTTCTGGGTGCAGGTCCAGAACTTCGAGGGGCACATGGTGCTTGGCCGGGGCTGGAACTACTTCTGCCACTGCCATCGGATCTTCCCCGGTGACCTCCTCGTTCTGCGCATCTCAGGACTCGGCCTGAAGGTCCAAATCTACAACCACGACTCCTCGATCATGTGCATGTTTTGTTGCAACAAGCACAGTTGCGTTGGTGACATTGATCATGCAATGTAGTTAACTTAGGTCTTAGTGTTGAACTTGTTATGGTATGTGGCTAGAACTTATGGTACTTGTGTTGGAAACTTGTTAATATGTTGGACAGGAGCAGCACCCTGGCGTGGAGCAGGGATGGAGGATGCCCCTGCTGTTAATATAAGTAGTTTGTTGTCATTTCCGTTGCTTGCTTTGTTTGATCTCATTTGGTTGCTTGTTTTGTTTGCTATCAGTGCTTGCCTCTTTGATATGTTGTCAGTTGTGCTTGCTGTTGTGCTGATCATGTGGTGGTAAGTCCACCATATTTGAATGGGGTGAGCAGAACACAAACGTTGTTTGCAACCAAACAACTGAAGTTTGCATCTGCTCACACCCTAAGCACAAAAACGGCAACCAAATAGCAGAGGGGTAAGTGCCCCTTCATGTGATGCAGGCAACCAAACAGGTTGCATCTGTTGCATATGAGGCTGCATATGAAGAAGCAGGCTGGCTGGAGATGGACATGCAATGCGAGTACTATAGTGAACTGCAACCAAACACGCCCTCACTCATCACATGCCGGCTGACCAGCCGGCTTTACTTATCTTTTTTTAACACTCATTGAGGGCATCCAAGACTATACTTCTTCACACCTTTGTATGATTATATTTTTCCATGATTGACTTAATTTCCCGGCTACATAGCTCGACCATTGGCCACCAATACACCGCACGCGTCAGAAAAGAAGGCAGTTTGTGCACTAGAGGAGTGGCTGAATGAGATGGCTTTGGACCTGCAGAATCCGGAATGCCTTTGGTACAATTGCTTGGTGAGCAAACGACAACGACGAACAGACGATCAGATCTAACATCATCGACCATTGAAGCATATATAGAGTAGTTGACCAAGCAAGAGATGGTACTACATATGATATCTGCCTAGCTACCCCGTCAACCATGTGGAGCAAGTGATCGTCTGACCAAGTAAAGAACTTCGTCGAGGCAGCGTCATCATACTATTAGAGACCTCCATGGAGAGCTAACCATCTATGGATTTTGGTACCTTATAAGAAATTTAAACAAAGTCCTCTTTTTATCAAAGACAAGGCGATTCCGCATCTCTTCTTCGATTGCTGGTTTGCTCATTTTTTAGAGTATTGCATGCTTCATTATATCAACAAATAAAGGAGTACATAACCCACACGCAGAAACAAACACAAAACACGAGAGGACAGAAGTACCAATACAAATGCAAATAAGACCCTCACAAAAAAATGAAGATTGCAATCAAGTCCCTGGGAGTCCCTGAGCACACCAAGCCCAACACCTGAAGCTGCCCACCATCGCCGCCGAGACGAACACCGGGGAGAGACAAAGGAAGCCGACATCATATGAACTGAGGTCGCACCATCGCCGAATTGGCTTTTTGAGTCGAATAAGAGGCCCACCGTAACCAGCGAGGCCATTGTCGTTGTGGAGCGTCGACTGGGGTCCATCCCCATGCTCCTCAGCCCCAGAAACGGTTCCTCCATCTGATGATGTTGGGGGAGAGTCGTCGTGTCCGCCGCCACAAGCCACATAACCTGCACGGGACAACATCTTCTCGCGCACACCACCGTGTCCGCCGCCGAGATGAACAACACCGGCCACACATCTCCAGTACAAGCACCCAGACCAAAGAATGATGCCGGAGGGAGCACCACCCAAGCGGAGGCAGGTCTGGAGCACACAACCGCGAACACTTGGTCACCACCGCCGCCATGCCAACCAAGCCGCAAAACAATGGCACCTAGATCCGCTGTCAACCGCGCGAATTGCTCATTTCGCTTGACAATCTAGGTATATATCTCTCAATCTTGGGCTCCATGTGTAGTATATGCCTCCTTTGGTTTGGAGGAATTTTGTAGGAATCATAGGGTAGGATTTAGAGTCTTCTGATTTGTTGGAATAGAATCATATTTCTATAGAGAAACTCTTCATATCTTCCATATTTCATTGGAAAATAAAAATTAGCCTAGACTCAATGAAAAAATTCTATGATGTGGCCAAAGGACATCTCTTTTTCTATTCCTATTCATAGGATTAGAGATACATGACATCTCATTTCCTACAAGTTTTTTCTACTCATTTTTTTAGAGAAGGAGGAAGACCCTCGGCCTCTGCATCTGGACGATGCATGCAGCCATTTTATTAATAGTTCACAGAAGACCTTACAAAGTAATACAACAGTAAGACTAAAGCCACCGTCTAGGCAACTATTGTCACTACTCCCATCCAATTGATGAAGGGATGCTGATAGTCTGGGCCTAATACCAAACAGACCATGCAGCCAAACCTACCATCTAAGACCTGAGGTCCCATCCAGGATGCCTGCTGGGTATTGGGCACCCACCGGTCCGGCGCACTCCTCAACCTGGACGCCTGCCGGGTATGAGGCCGCCTCAGCCACCTGCCACCAATCCATCTTCAGAACTGTACTGTTGCATCTACCTTGCTCGGTCTAGCTGCCGTCGACGCCACCACGACGCCAGACCGCATCACCCTCCTGCGCGAGTCCATCTCCGCGCATCGGTCGCCGAGTCACCACAGCTCCATGCCGCCGAGATCCGCCGCCATCAATGAGTGAGATGAAGTACCGCTCCACCAAGAACTCGTCCTCTGGTCCCTCGATCACGTGTGCACCTCCAAGAATGACGCCCCAAAGGGGGGAACGACACTAGAGCGCCGTTGTCATCCGATCATCCGATCTAGGGTTTCCCCCGAAGGTAGCAGAGAGTGGCCTTGAACTTCTCCACGGCGATGCCTTCAAGAAGGGAACGATGGAGATAGCGCCGCCACCGCCGGCCTTGGCAGTAGCCGAAAGCAGGTTTTTACCCAGATTTGTTCGAAGGAATCCAACTCCCGTGCACGGCCGCCGCCACCACCAGGCTAAGCACTCGCCGCCGGCGGCACCTCCACGATGCCCAGAGACCGCGAGACTCGCCGCCACCACGCCTGGGCCGCCAGCCACCGCTGCCAACACCAACCCCCACCATCCACCGGATCTGGGCAGGGATCCTAGATCCACATCCCCCGCCACCCACCACCACGGAGGGGAGGAGGCGGCGCCAGCGAAGGACGCCGGGAGGGGGAGAAAGAGCCGAGGCAGTGCCGGCCCAACGCCCGGCACCACCAGGCAGATGGGAACACCCCGCGGAGTCCCCAACTGCGTGCGGGAGAGAGACGCCCCGCCGCCGTCAACGCCACACGGCCTTTGGCCGGCGACGCCCCAGGCGCCAGCGAGGGAGGGGGTTGAGGCGAAGGGGGCGACGGGGGCGGCCCTAGAGTTTCCTCCCGGAGGCGCCCGCGGGAGCGCCTCGGGGAGGGGAGGGGGAGCGCCTCCGTGGTCCTCTTACATGTGATATCCCTATCCTATGAATCAAAGAAAGCCTAAATGTGTACGAGAACTGCTCGGAATTGTTTTTTTCAATGGTGGTATGAGAGAATGGTGTAGGCAAATAAGAATGGTCCAGAGTAGTTCAACAAACTCCCCAAGAGAAAAAGGACAATAATGTGATATATCTCCCTCTACCACACTTGATGATCGAACGTATATCTCCCTCAATCTTGCCATCCATGTGTAGATGAGCTGCTTGGTGTCTGACAGAGTTATAGGCAGTGCAGAAATGCCCAGATTAGATTCTCAAAAAAATGCCCAGATTACCAGGAGGAAGGAAAAGAATAATGTGGTATCCAGTGACACACCACATGCATCAAATGATTGACCGGATAAGAGACAATACACACGTACAGTACATATGTACATCGACATCCATATATTGGATCCACTATTTGGTTGGTCCGTCCTTGTATTATTTCACATGCATGGCGATGGCACGTACCAAAACAAAATCTTACCTGTAGAGGGAGCTGTTGGTACATATGTAGGCTGCTAGCACGAATAGAATCGCACATTGCCTGTCAGGATTCCGGGCAAGGTGTTAACGCCCTCACTGGTCCTTGCCCAGGGAACCGGAACATTTCCATGTGTGTGGAGGACCCAGGCCTTTAAATTCGGTTGCGAGAATGACCAAGGGATGCAGGGCAGCTAGCTGAGCGTCGCATGCATGCATGTGGCGGCGTTTATCGCACGAATTCTACTATATATCTATATATCTAGATAGTTCATCTCCACTAATTACCCAGTCAAAGAGGCCGCCAGAGCTAGTTCGGACTAGTAAGATGAAAAGGTGAACGCACATTTGATCGCACATGTACTTTTCCTTATGTAAATCACACCTCTTGAAGTGACTAATGCGAATTTTGAAGGTATCTATGAAGTCGGGAAAAAAATATACTTGACGTGAAATCTACTCCATTACAGTATGTGCCATCAGCAAGGAATGGGAAGAAAAGGCTGTTTGTGTGTGCAGAAACGAAACTGCGTGCTACAAACCGGCAACCACAGTACGTACTCATCCGAAGGAGAGCACGCATCCAACGCCCCAATCTAGCGGATAGGCACGTCCATGCCCTTCCATATGCGTGCATCTTAGCCGTAGTGGCACACGATCCGGTCCAGGACCAGGTCCCTGGATGCGTCGCTCCCTTCCTTTCATGGCCATGGCCATAGGACGTACGTGACCACCGGGCACCGCATGTGGCTCGGAATTACCCTTCCCCTTGGCCGTTTGCGCGGCCTGCGTACACAAACATTCGTCCCCTGCATGCTGCATGCATGCAGGGGATGGAATGGAACCGCACAGCGGCGGAGTGCGGGACCAGACTAGTCCTCTCGCACTCGCATATTCCTCTCTGCTCGGTGCTGATGTAGTGTATAGTGTGCAAGATGGGCCGCTGCTGGGAGGTAAAAAAATGTGCAGGGATAGGTGTGATGATCATTGCAGATTGAATTGCACATATAGGACGGGATTCACATCCACCAGGTTTGTGCATCCCCTCAAAAAAAACCAGGTTTGTGCATGCAATGTGGGGCGTGGATCTTGGCAGCATAGGTTTTCCAGCTTGATGCCTCTGCCAACATGCTGGTCCCTGAAGGGACACCCTCCTGTATAAACTGGGGACAGTAATGTTCTTTCAAGAAAAAAACTGGGGACAGTAATGAGTGAATTCGATCGCGGCCCATCAAACTGAGCTTTACTACACTGTAGCTGACGCTCGCTTCGTATTCATCTACAGAGCAGAGGCCTGAACAACAACATTAGACGGTAACTAAATCATCCGAGAGTTAAACAAGCTGCAGATAAACCCAGTTGCCATTGGTCTGCGATTCAGGGGACACGAACAACAACATCAGTTGCTCGAGCAAGCTGGCTGGCCCGGCAGCCTTTTCTTCGAGGCAGTCCTTGCCCTGCAAGAGCGCAAGCCATGTGCCCTGCCGGCTGCCGCTACCTCTCCGCGACCGTTTCCGACGCCGTCTTGTAGGCAGCCGGGGCTACCATCAGGAGCCAAGCACTAGACTGGATCGTGTCACTGTGTCTACTGATGTCAGGATTAATCATTCTCCTAAACTAAGCATCACACGAGATCACATGGGCGGCCGCGCCAATGATGCGTGCTCCCCGTGTACGCCATGCATGCACCCTCGCTCTCCGCCGAAAGTGCTCGCTCGCTTTCGAGTTTCGCGTGAGTCCTGATCCATCCAACCGGGAGCCTGAGGGTACGGACGGACGCCGTCAATGGGGAGGGAGACACCTGCCCCGCCCAATGGGATCATTGATCTAGGCGACGGCCCATAATAATTGCTACATCTGCTGTCATGAACTTAATCTGGTAGTAGTACTGTGGCTAGTTATGTATGCTGGACCGATATGTTGTCATAGCTGAGCTCATTTTTTGACGAAAATAGCTGAGCTTATTTCGGAAGCATAGACCGGTGGTTATGGTCCTGTGATGTACATGTGCTTCGATTAGATCCTGCTGGGTCATTCGGGTACATGGCCATGTGTTTCTGTACTGTGAGTAGCTAATGTTTTCTTTAATGTAGGTATGTGACCGAAATAGCAATTGATATATGTTAGAGCATCTCCAACATCCCTTTTTCTCAATATCTCCACTTATAAGTAGTTAGGTATTTTATTTGGGTTTTTGAGTAAAGTTGGGCAAAAAAACCAGCTCCCCTTTTTCAATAAATTATTGGTGACCACCAATAAAAACAACTCAACTCCCACTGTATGGATGGGAGGGGTAACCTCTCCCAATACCCTCTCATAAGTGTGGATCATATGTCAGCCACCTGCCCACTAACCAAACCCTGTCCGCCTCGCCATCGCTGTCGCCGAACGCGCCACCGTCGTCGCTGACCCGTTGTCACACCTTACGTCGCTTTGGTCGGCCCACCTAGATCCTTCCCGGTTTTTATTTTGTTTTTGTATTTTTTTCTTTTGGGTATTTCTTTTTTTATTTCCTTTATATTTTCCTTTCCTGTCTTTATTTTCATTTTTCACATTAATTATTTTATTTTCTTTTTCCTTTTCCCCCTTTTTCTTTTCAATCTTGCGAATATCTTTTAAGTTTGCGAACATTTTTTAGAAATTATGAACATTTTCTGAAATCACTAACATTTTTTGAATTCATGAACTTTGTTTTAGTTGTGATTTTTTTCAAAAACACAAACATTTTAAAATTGTGATTTTTCAAATTTGTGAACATTTTTTTGAATCATGAATATTTTCAATGAAATTTGGGAACAGTTTTCAAAATTCATGAAAACTTTTTGTTTTGACAAACTTTTTTGAAGTTCGCAAACATTTTTGTGAACATTGAAAAATTTAAAACATTGTTTGAATACGCAAAGATTTTAAAAAAAATTGAACATTTTTTATTTCCTGAAATTTTTATTCAAAATCGTGAACTTTTTTTTGTATATGCAAACATTTTGTTAAGAATCGATAAATGTTTTGAATCCGTGAAATTTTTATGATTTCCTGAATATTTCTCAAAATCATGAACATTTTGTAAATTCACAAATATTTCTTGATTTCTCAAACATATTTAAAATATTTTTTAAAAAGTGTATTCACGAATTATTTTAAACAATAGAAAAACAGAAAACAAAACGAAAGGCAAAAACATAATGGAAAAGCGGGAGGCTTCCCGCCCCACACATGGGCCGGCCAAAAGGGCACACGGGAAGGTGGTGTGCGTTGGTTGGTTTCCCAGCGCGCACCGCACCAAATAGGAGCTCCCATCTGCCATGCCATCACCAGAGAGAGAGGTATCCAATTGACAAGTGGGCCCGTATGTTGGATTGGGTATTGGGAATATGTGAAAGTGTTTTTCCCCAATAATCAGAAAAGTTAGTGATGCTATCACCAAGTATGCATGCTCTTTGGGTGAAAAGCATAATCTCGCCTATAGCTAGATCAAGTATTGCCGGCGTGCACACGTCATGCCCTTATTGATGGTGTTGGCTCGAAGGTCATGTTTCAGGATAAAAAAAACCAAAGCTATACCTTTGGTTGGGCCTCCCAACATGGGGTGCCCGTTGGGAGATTGCTTCCTAATGGCTTTGCCAAGAAGTAACGTACTTCCGTTGTACAGTCACATGTCGATTTTTATTATGGACCATGGTCATATGTTTCGAGATAGATTTGAGAAAATACCACTATTAGGCAGATCCGATTTGGATATCCTCGGGTTTTATTTAAAAAAAAACTATAAATCAATTTCCTCAGCGTTGATGCTTAGTTTCACTCAACATAATTGAGTAAGTAAAAATATATGATTGTGTACTTTCATTGATGTAGAGGTCGGAGCTTATTCTTGTGAAAAGATATGATGTCTCACATACTTTTTTTTCCTTTAGGACTCGACTGCTCAAATAGAACAATGTGCTAAAAGTTGTAGTACTACAATACTAATCATATGTATGATGGAGTTAATAGGTTAGGTGCTTGCCTCTTATAGCCGGACCTAAGATAAACATATATGTGGCTGAAAAGTTAAAGTCCTTTTGGCCTAATTATAATTAGTAATAAACAAATTTAGCTATGAGTACTAGATCAAGGCTCCAAAAGGCTTCATTTTAATTCCCTTTTTGGGGGGGAAACATCAGGATATTGTTGCGTATTGTTATTGATTTTAGACTAAAATACGGAAATAGTTCAAAATGAAAAAAATGTTATACAAAATGAGAAAAAAAAAGCTATACATGTTCAACTAGCCAGACCCATCAACTAACAACATAAGACTAGAATTGCAACAAAAGGAAAGAATCAGCTGAAAGCTTTAATCCAGTCCTCAAAGTTGCCATATTCTTTTCTTTCTTTTTTTGCTCGAAAGAGGATCCACTTCAGCTCTTCTTTGAATTTCCTCCTATAGTCATAGAGGCTGGGAGGGATACCCTGAAATATGAAATCATTTATAGTAGTCCATATGGCCCAAGCTGCCAAAATGATGATCTTCAGGGCAAAGGGGACTTCAAGAAGAGCCTAAAGCCTGTCTATTCCCTCCTGAATGTCTGAATGTGTGGATGTCCAAGTTGGGCAGAGATAAGTACAACAAATGTGAGCAAAGGGGCAGAGATGTCCGTGACCTCCTATCTGCCGCATTCTGTGGCAGACTGGCAGGGCTTCGCACAGGGCGGTCTTTGCCTGGGCCAGCCCACGCAGGAGAAGCGAGCGGTGCCACTAGTGGACACAGGTACCTAGTCAGTGGAGCTAGTTAGCTCTAGTGATGAATATGCAGTGCAAAATCTTTAGAACTAACTATATCGCCAGTTCTGAATAATTTGCTTTTTTCAAACATCCATGAAAATTCTGAATAAATTTTTAAAAATTATGGAAAAATAATTAAAAACCACGAACAAGTTTAGGAAAAACTGTTCCCAATTACTGGATTTGTAACCAAAGTTTAAAAATGGAAAGAATGTATGAATTGGTGAACAAATTTTGAAAACAGGAACATTTATTAAACTTCGAAAAAAATGACAAACATGAAGAAGCTCTTAAAAGATGTGAACAACTTTTGAATGCGCGAACAAATTTTGAAACAGGAACTTTTTTGAATTTTTGAACAAATTTTGAAAAAATAGAACCATTTTTTTAATATGAAAAAAATGAAAACAAAATGTCGTATTTTGCATCTATAAACAAATTTCAAAACTCTGGACAAAATTAGGAAAGAGTGAACATTTTTCAATCTATGAACAAAATTTTAAAACAGGAACTTTTTTGCACTTATGAATTTTTTTTGAAAATTCTAACATTTCTTAAAAGATGCAAAGATTTTTTTAAATGAAGATTATTTTTAAATTTGTGAACAAAAATTAATAACAGGATCATTTTCTTACCTTCTGAACATTTTTAAAAATTTTGATTTTTTTTATTCTGAAAACAAAAAAGAGGAGAAAAATAAATTTATAAATAAATATAAAAAACGAAATAAAGAAATAAAAAAGAAAAATAAACAATGAAACGAAAAAATAGAGATTGAAAGAAAAATAAAAAAAGAAACAAAAAAATCAGGAACCTTAAGGTTCCCGAAACCGCTCAGGAACCTGCTAGAAGGTTCCCAAAACCAGACACTGTAGTGTGTATGTTATCTCATAATTGGGCCAGCCTCGTCACTGTCGCTAGGTCGCTCGGCTCTGTGCGAATCAGCGACAACTTGACGCAACGTGCAACAGATTTGTTGAAAATCATACATATTGATGTATGTGGTCCAATGAATATTGAGGCTCGCGGTGGGTATCATTATTTTCTCACCTTCACAGATGATTTGAGCAGATATGGGTATATCGACTTAATGAAACATAAGTCTGAAACATTTGAAAAGTTCAAAGAATTTCAGAGTGAAGTGGAAAATCATCGTAACAAGAAAATAAAGTTTCTATGATCTGATCGTGGAGGAGAATATTTGAGTTACGAGTTTGGTCTACATGTGAAACAATGCGGAATAGTTTCACAACTCACGCCACCCGGAACACCACAGCATAATGGTGTGTTCGAACGTCGTAATCGTACTTTACTAGATATGGTGCGATCTATGATGTCTCTTACTGATTTACCGCTATCGTTTTGGGGTTATGCTTTAGAGACAACTGCATTCACGTTAAATAGGGCACCATCGAAATCCGTTGAGACGACGCCTTATGAACTGTGGTTTGGCAAGAAACCAAAGTTGTCATTTCTTAGAGTTTGGGGCTGTGATGCTTATATGAAAAAGGTTCAACCTGATAAGCTCGAACCCAAATCAGAGAAATGTGTCTTCATAGGATACCCAAAGGAAACTGTTGGGTACACCTTCTATCACAGATCCGAAGGCAAGACATTCGTTGCTAAGAATTGATCCTTTCTAGAGAAGGAGTTTCTCTCGAAAGAAGTGAGTGGGAGAAAAGTAGAACTTGATGAGGTAACTATACCTGCTCCCTTATTGGAAAGTAGCTCATCACAGAAATCTGTTTCTATAACTCCTACACCAATTAGTGAGGAAGCTAATGATGATGATCATATAACTTCAGATCAAGTTACTACCGAACCTTGTAGGTCAATCAGAGTAAGATTCACACCAGAGTGGTACGGTGATCCTATTCTGTTGATTGGAAATGATATAGAATTTCTGGATAGCATAAAAGAATACTTGAACAAAAGTTTTTCAATGAAAGATCTCGGTGAAGCTGCTTATATATTAGGCATCAAGATCTATAGAGATAGATCAAGACGCTTAATTAGAATTTCACAAAGCACATACCTTGATAAAGTTTTGAAAAAGTTCAAAATGGATCAAGCAAAGAAAGGGTTCTTACCTGTATTACAAGGTGTGAAGTTGAGTCAGACTCAATGCCGACCACTGCAGAAGATAGAGAGAAAATGAAAAGTGTTCCCTATGCTTCAGCCATAGGTTCTATCATGTATGCAATGCTATGTACCAGACCTGATGTGTGCCTTGCTATTAGTTTAGCAGGGAGGTACCAAAATAATGCAGGAGTGGATCACTGGACAGCGGTCAAGAACATCCTGAAATACCTGAAAAGGACTAAGAAAATGTTTATCATTTATGGAGGTGACAAAGAGCTCGTCGTAAATGGTTACGTCGATGCAAGCTTTGAAACTGATCCGGACGATTCTAAATCGCAAACCGGATACGTGTTTTTATTGAATGGTGGAGCTGTTAGTTGGTGCGGTTCTAAACAAAGCGTCGTGGCGGGATCTACGTGTGAAGCGGAGTACATAGCTGCTTCCTAAGCAGCAAATGAAGGAGTCTGGATGAAGGAGTTCATATCCGATCTAGGTGTCATACCTAGTGCATCGGGTCCAATGAAAATCTTTTATGACAATACTGGTGCAATTGCCTTGGCAAAGGAATCCAGATTTCACAAGAGGACCAAGCACATCAAGAGACGCTTCAATTCCATCTGGGATCAAGTCCAGGAGGGAGACATAGAGATTTGCAAGATACATACGGATCTGAATGTTGCAGACCCGTTGACTAAGCCTCTTCCATGAGCAAAACATGATCAACACCAAGACTCCATGGGTGTTAGAATCATTACTGTGTAATCTAGATTATTGACTCTAGTGCAAGTGGGGGACTGAAGGAAATATGCCCTAGAGGCAATAATAAAGTTATTATTTATTTCCTCATATCATGATAAATGTTTATTATTCATGCTAGAATTGTATTAACCAGAAACATAATACATGTGTGAATACATAGACAAACATAGTGTCACTAGTATGCCTCTACTTGACTAGCTCGTTGATCAAAGATGGTTAAGTTTCCTAGCCATGGACATGAGTTGTCATTTGATTAACGAGGTCACATCATTAGGAGAATAATGTGATTGACTTGACCCATTTCGTTAGCTTAGCACTTGATCGTTTAGTTTACTGCTATTGCTTTCTCCATGACTTATACATGTTCCTATGACTATGAGATTATACAACTCCCGAATACCGGAGGAACACTTTGTGTGCTACCAAACGTCACAACGTAACTGGGTGATTATAAAGGTGCTCTGCAAGTGTCTCCGATGGTGTTCGTAGAGTTGGCATAGATCAATATTAGGATTTGTCACTCCGATTGTCGGAGAGGTATCTCTGGGCCCTCTCGGTAATGCACATCGCTATAAGCCTTGCAAGCAATGTGACTAATGAGTTAGTTGCGGGATGATGCATTACGGAACGAGTAAAGAGACTTGCCGGTAACGAGATTGAGCTAGGTATTGAGATACTGACGATCGAATCTTGGGCAAGTAACATACCGATGAAAAAGGGAACAACGTATGTTGTTATGCGGTTTGACCGATAAAGATCTTCGTAGAATATGTAGGAACCAATATGAGCATCCAGGTTCCGCTATTGGTTATTGACCGGAGACATGTCTCGGTCATGTCTACATAGTTCTCGAACCCGTAGGGTCCACACGCTTAAAGTTCTGTGACGATCGGTATTATGAGTTTTTGTGTTTTGATGTACCGAAGGTAGTTCGGAATCCCGGATATGATCACGGACATGACGAGGAGTCTCGAAATGGTCGAGACGTAAAGATCAATATATTGGACGACTATGTTCGGACACCGGAAGTGTTTCGGGAGGTTTCGGACATATACCGGAGTACCGGGGGTTAACGGAACCCCCCGGGAGTGTAATGGGCCTATTGGGCCTTAGTGTGGAGAAGAGGAGGGGCAGCCAGGGCAGGCCGCGCGCCCCCTCCCCCTCTAGTCCGAATTGGACAAGGAGGGGGGTGGCGCCCCCCTTTCCTTCCTCCTCTCTCCTTCCCTTCCCCCTTCTCCTACTCAGGACTCCCCCCTTGGCGCGCCCTCCTCCTTGGCCGGCCGCCTACCCCCTAGCTCCTTTATATACGGGGGCAGGGGGCACCCCAAGACACAACAATTGATCATTCATCTCTTAGCCGTGTGCGGTGCCCCTTCCACCATAATCCACCTCGGTCATATCGTAGCGGTGCTTAGGCGAAGCCCTGCGTCGGTAACTTCATCAACATCGTCACCACGTCGTCGTGCTGATGAAGCTCTTCCCGGAAGCTCTACTGGATCGTGAGTTCACGGGACGTCACCGAGCTGAACGTGTGCTGAATGCGGAGGTGTCGTACGTTCGGTACCGAGGATCGGTCGATCGTGAGAACGTACGACTACATCAACCGCGTTGTCATAACGCTTCCGCTTACGGTCTACGAGGGTACGTAGACGACACTCTCCTCTCTCGTTGCTATGCATCACCATGATCTTGCGTGTGCGTAGGATTTTTTTTGAAATTACTACGTTCCCCAACAGAAATTTATGTAAACTGATCGATATTCAACAAAGTTTGGATAGAAAATAGCACAAATTATCCATACATACCATGCAAATTAAGTCTAGTACAACAATGTCTCTAACTCGACTAGATCTCAAATGTCCAACAAGTTTTTCATGAACGGATCATGTCGTTTCACACATGCTCCCCTTCAACTTCATCCAACAGTGTGTGCACGTAAATGGTCATTCATTTGTCCTGTGGTACACCACGGCGGCGCGTGCGGGCTACATATAATGTGTAGCCCAACATTGAGTGAATGAATCAATCAAAAATTTAACTAGAGGAAGTAAAACTTATGATCTCGTCCTCTGCCGCATGCAATGGCCACCTTGCTTCGAGCTGACGAAGCACGTCACAAAACTTGGTGACATTGATCTGAATAGCGTTCCAGAGATACGACAACGAGCTCATGTTGCGTGGTTGAATAATGTACATGTTGTAGATCGCAATGTGCTTTCGCGTGTGAAACTTTTCATGCACTTGCTCCTAGAAGGGCTCCCCTCTGGTCCTGTCTACTAAATCCGCGGATACGGCCAACCACGCATCGCACAACAACTCATCCTCCATGGTCGAATAGCTCACCATCCTTCGTACTCTAAAAACGACATATCATTTGAAAATAAGCTCAATGGCATTTGAATGAACACCAACCGAGTATGGTGTCCGCCATGAAGCTCGTCAACAGGGGGCGGAGTGTACCTGGGTACAAACATCTCCAGGGTGGACAGCTTCGTCAAAGCGGGTGCGTCGGTGCTGGTTGCGAACGTCCGACAATGCCTCTATGGCGGCCGGAGACGTACAACGGCGGCGGCGGAGGTGGACGGTGCAGACGCAAAGTAAGATGAAGAGAAAAGGCGGAGTGGAAGAAAATAAGACCGAGAAAGAAGATTAGGTGGGCTGGGGATGTTGGAGTCCTACATTTCGGGTGTTCGGACTCCTATAAATCTCCCTCACTTTATCTTAAATTGATGGGAGAAAGCGCATCCGGACGGTTACGGAACCGCGTTGGAGATGCCCTTAACGGAGGACGTGTGACCTCATCTGCCTCAAGTTGTGGCCTTCATACAGTAGATTGGTAAAAAAAACACTGCATTGAGCATGTCACATACTAAGCACATGGCTGATGTATCCATCCCAGCACAAACTTGGCATTCCAGCATTTTTTGGAGTTTAGCCCCAGATACTCAGACCTCTTCGTCCACAACCAAATTTAAATCCATTTTGATAAAACAAAAAGAAGGATCACTGACGAAAAATCGAAAACCCATTGCGCGGCAGGATCATTTACCATCTGAACTTCTCGCGTCGGCCAAATAATGCGGCGTGAGAGGTAATAAATTGCTTTCCAGTTCCAATCATAAGGCTGCCGCGTGCGTGTGACTAATGCCGCTTGTATGCTGTTTATTATTACTAGCAAAAGAGCCCTTGCGTTGCAACGGGAGAAAAAATACAACACACACTCTTAACCGAGCAACCATCACTCAAGACCACAATAGGTCCATCTCCTTTATTTTAGCGACGCATCATATTTGTGTTGCCGCTTATCCTTCTTCTCACCCTCGCCGGCGATGGCCTTAGTGTTCACACAAAGCAAAACGTGTTTGAATGTGGTTAATCCTAAGACGTCTCTCTCTCTCCCTCTCTCGTCCCTCTCCCTCCTCTCTCTCTCTCTCTCTCTCGCTCGCTCGCTTTCTCTCACACTCGCGATGAGAAATCTATTGTTTTCCCTTGCGATGTATTCAGAGGTATGCATGTGTAGTTTTTGATGTTTTATTTTTCCTATATGACTATAGTGGGTGTTTATTTGCAACCCGGATCGCCGCCTGTACGAAAGAAAAATGGATCGTGCGCTATAGTTATAAATTTGCTTCCAAAACAACATCTAAAAAATATTTAACAGGTAAAATTTACATCATATTCAGATTTCACACATTTTTCTAATCAAATTTCATATGTAACATGTTAAAATCGGAGTTACGGTTTAAAAGATACGTATAATTTAGAAAACCATTTGTTTGACTTAAATATCTTCCAAAATAATATTTATAAATACTTAACAGGTTAAAATAATGTTATATTCATATTCTACATATTTTTCTAATCAAATTTCATATATAACATGTTTAAATCGGAGTTACGGTTTAAAAGATATGGATGGTTTAAAAAAGTATTTGTTTGACTTAAATATGATCCGCGGATGGAATATCTAAAAAGTCAGGGGGGTTTAAAAAACTGTAAAATAACGGTTCGGTGTGACTTAAGTCCGGACTGCGGGTTGATTTCATGGAAACGCAAGGGCTTTTTTGCAAAACGGTGCAACGGACGGGTAGAAACCCTGCGTGCTTTATTATTAGGTAGAGATGTCCACTCGATTTGGAGCCTCTTGTCACGTACTACCAACTTGGACCATTATATTTTATCAAAAAAAAAACTTGGACCATTATATTTTTGGCCCTATGCAACTTATTTGCTCCAAAGACCAACATATGAAGGGCCCATTTGGTTCAAACGAATTCAACTGGAGTTTTGGAGGATTTAGATCCTTAGGAATTTTTTCCTTGCTTTGCCCACTATTTCAGAGGGAAAAAAACAGTTCAACCAAACATCTTTGCTGCGACATCAAACACTCTTTGATTCAATTCAAATTCCCGTGGTTTCCTAATCCTACAAGTTTCCAGAGAACATCCATCGCAATTTTTCCTATTCCTGTCTTTTGAGAATCTTGCAAATCAAAGAGGTCCGGAACCTCTATGATCTTGCACTATTATTAACTTCTCAATTTCATACCCACTGATTCTGAACTTTGAATAGTGGAGTAGTTTTTAGGCTCAGTTTATGGTCATTGGACTAAGTTGTGCCGGACTTACTTTGTAACTGGTATGAAAAATAGGCATAGCTAAGTTTAGTTAACCAAATGGTGAGTTAAAATACAAAAACTGGTTAGGCAAACAGGATTATCATAATCTCACACACATGTAAACGCATCAAGCGTTAAACCAGTATGACATACTGTTGCAAAAATACACCGGTTATTCCACAAAAAGAAAAATCCCAACGGTTACAAGTTACAACAGAATTAACCATGCCATTTACTGATTGAAAGCAATGTTTTTCTATTCAAGGATGGATGCTGAAATGCTTGAAATAGAGATAATTCTTCCCTTTGCATTTTTTTTCTCCTTTCCATCCCGACCTTAGCTGTCGCGGTCAGAAAAGTTTCCAGTTAGAGATTCTATGGTTCAGCGTATTCTAAAAACATGGACATGGGGAAAAAAGTTTCCAGAAAATAATGTGTATGTGCAATGTTGCTTCTATTCAGTATGTAGACAGCTTTGAAATAAGCAAACTGGATGTAACATAGAAACTCAAATTTTTATAGCAGAATGAATGCATGTTTCAAGTTTGTATAGGAAGAAAAATAGCAAAATGGTCAGCATGACATCCACAGTAAAGGAGCAAAGCAATGATCAACAGAACAGCATGATCATGCACATCATAAGCAGGCCACAGTATGACGTGTATAGGTTTGACATATGTGGCATAACATACACAGCTCTCATCCAGAGTAGCATAAGATGACCATAGAAGAGTAGGAGCATATGAGTAACATGATCACCAGATACAGTACAGTGAAGTCAATTTGTTGGTACATGCATGCTACAGGAAGATTGATTATACAACCATAGTGACAACATTCAAACAATGATTGTTCAGACCAATGCAATGGATGTTTCATAGAAACCTTCCCTTAAACTAGTAATAACATGTACAGAACAATTGCGACGTAAAAATAATAACTTCCAAAGTTCCAATCCAGACAAAACATGGCATGACCCAGGGAATAGAATGCTGTGACTGCATCTTCAGATAGTTGTTGGCTCTTCTGCAGTTGCATAACTTCCCTACAGCAAAGCTCAGCCACTTATATCCTCTGCAGCGCCCCATTCCTCAGCTAGCATAGCTCATCCACCTGCCAAAACAAAACATTTAATGACCTGCCATCAGCCACTTTTCCAAACGAATCAAAAATCACCACTCTTAAGTGTTTGACATATGAAAAATTACAACGAAACCCATGCATGTAGTTGTTGGGTAGGAATTCACAAGGACAACTTTCCACCCACCATCTACTTGTGTGGGGTTTTCTTTTCTCATAATTTTTCACAGCTTACAAAAACAACTTTCTCCAAGTTTTCAAAATTGGGTTCACATGTACCCAGGTTCCAAAAATGCGCTCTCATGACGGTGCCATTGTAACATAACACATTTCAGTCTCAGTTGTATGGAAGTGTGGCATGCCATTGGGTCTAGGAAAAATGAACAGCAAAAGGATCAAATAAATACCTTCAAACAGCTGAAACAGGAGTCTGAGTTTTCATGGAGCTTGAGATCGGTAGAGCATTGTGCCCAGCCAAGGTATGTTTTTTGTTTTTGCGCTTCAACTGGGGCCTATATTAACCAGTTACAACAGGGCCCAAGTTAGATGTGAATAATCTCTAACAGGACATATACTAGTAAGTGGGAACCAAGAGAAACTCATGATTATACTTTGGTTACATTGCTAGACAGACTTGTCAAATAACGGTAGCACCGTGCAACAATAAAAAATTGGGGATCTAAACTTTAGTGAATTGATAGTTCTTAAACAACAAGTATACTATCTTCATAAAGGGAAAAAAAACTTCTAAATAAATGGCAAACTCCTTACCTTGGGGCTACATGACCTTTGATTACTTTTTCTTCTTCCTCGGTGAACATAAACCACTTGTCAGTGTTCTCTGTTGCGTCAAACTCTGATACAAATATGATATTAGTAGTCACTAACTACAACAATATAAATGAGTAACATGAAGGGTATTGCATAATAACTTCAGACAAACCTTGGCGCATTATTGCTGTCTTATCACAATAACCATCCAGCTTCCAGTACGCAACCCCTTCGTCTATCCTGACAGGCTTTTTCCTAACTAGACCTCCCAGCTTCTCCTCTGATGTTGCCATAATTGAGAGGTAACAGAAGATAATTAGTTCACACAGCTCAGTGCCTTGCACATTACAGAATAAGATATATATTTTTTAAACAGTGTTCTGTTTGGAATGAAACTGAAGGCTGAGCATGTTCTTTAGTTACTTCACATCCAGAAAAAGGCACATGGCTACATGTAACTAAGAAACTTAGTAAGTGCATACATGTTTAATGTTCTGTTGAGCTGCAGAAAAATATTAGTACCACAATGAAAATATACACAGGCTTAACACTCAATTAACAAAACTGAAGTGAATTCACATATACAGGGGTATAAATGAACTGGTGACATTTCTTGAACACAAACTCAAGCTAAATCTTGAAGAAAGTGCAGAAAGCTAAACCAAGCACAATACAAAAAGATATATTAAAGAAACTGCAAAACATCAAGCATACAGAGAACTAATGAGATGCAGAAAGATAAAAAAAAATGTAGATATATAAATTCATAATGTTCAGACCATCTATTACTGCCTTCTTGTCTTCATATGCCTCCTTAATTTGAGAAACAAGACTATTAATTTCTGCTCCATTTCTCAAAAACCTTGGTTTAGCCATCTTAATCGTTAGTTTTTCTTTAAGCTCCTTTTCCTATAAAACCAGAGGAAAGTGGTTGTTTATTAGTGTAAAAAAAAAGCAAGTGACTAGACACACATAAAAAAGGTTGCCCAAGCTCTCTTACCTTTTCTTTGACAGCACGGAATTTTTCCCTTGCAGCAACCTTTCTCTCAGTTGCACTTTCATGCTGTTTGAGAACCCAGTTCTTTAATGTTCTGAACAAAAACAAAATATTATTGATATGAAAGTAAAATAGCGAAGTGAACTACTACAGCAAATACAGTAGGCAGTACTTACGTAGTAGAAAGGGCCTCATCACACAGAAAATTCAGCACATGCAGCTTTAAAGAAGGGCTCAATTTTTTATATCCTAATACCCCTTGACTTAAACAATCAAGAGGCAGTTCCTTCGAGATAACTGTGGATTCACTAATATATTTCCCAGTATCAATTATCCAAGCATCACCATTCCTTGAATAGTCCGAAGGGCTATGAACAAAATAACCTCATTTAGTCATTTAACAATCAGTTTAAACACAACAACAAAGAAATATCAATTCAGAATGTAAGTACTTCTCTTCTCTGTCTTCTTGGATGACAGATAACAAACTAATGTGAAGGTCAGCAACAACTGAAGGCACCTCTCGCCCGATACGGCCTCCTCCAGTGATGACTTGAAGAATTTTTTCTGGCTGTCCCTTTCTTATTTTAAGCACCTGCGCAAAAAAATCATTTGCAACATTATTCCATTTACAAAACAAATTATATTCCAACAGCCACAAGGTGCCATATTAACATGTTAAACCATGGAAACAAGACCTGTTTTTAAGACTAGCTTATGAAGACAAAAGGCTGCTCTAAGAAAAATAAGCAATTCAATATAATATACTATCACTGTGCCTTCTAAAATCTTACAATTTAACCAAATATTCACGCTCCACACAAACAAGTATTAGAATATATTGCAACCAACTCCCACAGCAGCATGCAGGGTATCATCTGGTGTATAAAATTATCCATGACAATATAGGATGAATCTGAGATGTAAGACAAATATTACACTTTCTGGTGGTTGGTCAAATCACACATGCAGATCATCAGAGATAGATGCACTAGCATACACACACGTCCTGATCACCAATAGTCTTAAAATGCAATTGTCTGCATGAGCAAATAAATATCTTTGAAATTTAGACAACTTATTTGGATCGTCTCAAAACAGTGTTACCATTATCACGTGTCAGTATTTCACCATGGCTGCCACTCTCATTCTGGACAACTATGAATTTTGTATAACTTTAAAATACTATTTGCATTTGATTAAATATGTGCACTAAAGCCTAATGGCATGGCTGACTGCTCTACAACAGAACAAACATAGGATAATGTAACAAAAAAAGGAGAAGCTGCTAACATCACTTTGCTTTAGTTCTAACATTGGCCTGAAAGGCTGAAACAATAATTACATAATGCAACAACACCTTTTTCTGTTCTGCAGACATAAACTTTTTTTAAACAGAACCAGTTATACATAACCAATGACAAACCTTGCATCAACATAAAAAGAAATGCAGCACAAGAATATTTTCTTTAGTCCATAAGAGAGCTCATGGCGCTTGTATTGCACAACAGAACAAGAAAGTAAAAGCTGAAAGATTGTCTTGACATAAGTACCTCTGCAAATGTGCGGCAGAATTCATGAAACTGAAGTGCAGACCCAACATCATCAACCTCCAGCTCAGCCCCTGCAATGTCAGTGACTGGAGTACCTATGGGTAGCTCAATTTTGGTCTCTGGGACATCAGTGCTCTCATTCCTAATGTGAAGTTCGCCCTTAATTTCAACAGGGCACTTTTCATCAGCAGTCATGTCATTTACCATGTGGTTGCCCTTTTTCAGCTTCTTGCTGATGGGAACTGGAGGAAGTGCATTGAGATCAGTCCCTGTATTGTCATCCCCTTGAGCCAACAATCCATCAGTACCATCATCTGTCCCTAGGGCCCTCTTTATGTTGCCCTTCTTGCGTTCCTAACAAAGGGGCCAGCAAAACAGATCAGTAATAATGAACAATTACATTATAAAACAGAGAGTTACCAAGCAAAAAATGCACCACCTTCTTGATCTTCTTCAGCTCCTTGTCGGTATGAACTGAAGGAACTGCATTGAGATCAGTCCTTGCATTCTCACCCCCTTCAGCCAACAATCCATCAGTACCATCATCTGTCCCTAGGGCCTTCTTTATGTTTCCCTTCTTGCGTTCCTAACAAAGGGGCCAGCAAAACGGATCAGTAATAATGAAACAATTACATTATAAAATAGAGAATTACCGAGCAAAAAATGTACCACCTTCTTGATCTTCTTCAGCTCCTTGTTGGTAGGAACTGAAGGAAATGCATTGAGATCAGTGTTTGTATTCTCATCCCCTTCAGTCAACAGTCCATCAGTAGCATCGCCTGTCCCTGGCACCTTCTTTATGTTGCCCTCCTTGTGTTCCTAACAAAGGGGCCAGCAAAACAGATCAACAATAACGAACAACTACATTACACAACAGAGAATTGCCAGGCAAAAATGTACCTTCTTGATCTTCTTCAGCTTCTTTTTGATAGGAACTGAAGGAAGTGCATTGAGATCAGTCTTAATATTCTCATCCCCTTCAGCGAACAATCCACCGGTAGCATCATCTGTCCCTAGCGCCCTCTTTAAGCTGCCCTCCTTGCGTTCCTAACAAAGGGACCAACAAAGCAGATGAACAATGATGAGCAATTACATTATACAGCAGAGTTACCAAGCGAAAAATTGTACCTTCTTGATCTTCTTAGGGAGCGAGGACAGCGTCTGTGCAGCAACCACCATGTCGGAGCCCTTTATCAGCAAATCATGGACGGACGAGTGCCCTGACGCCTTGGCAGCATGGGCCAGTATTCCTGTAGGCGTCTCCCCTTTCTTCTTTCTGTCAAACAAAACCAAGCTAAGCAAGAAATACACAAGTCCCAGTATAACCGTGCATCAGCTTCGTTGGCTGACCTGCAGAAGCTGCAGTTGCAGATGCCCCTGCATTTGGGGCAGGTCCAGCCCGCCTCCTTGGTCATATCCTCGGCGTTCTCACCATACCTAAACAAGCCATGAAGAACCAAACCAGATTAGACCAAGAGGCTCTACGATGGCCAGCTTGCTCGACCACGGAGATGATGGTGGCTTGAAACTGTGTGAAGAAATTCTTTTACCTGTTGAGGAGGCACTTGTGGCAGAAGTGGATTGGACAAAGCCCCTTCTTCCGGGGCTGCGTGCAAGCCACCGAGAAGTCCATCGTCTTCTGGCGACACTGCGAGCGCGTGACGAAAACAACAACAACGAAGGGTCAGCCAAATCCGCCCCCGACAGATCGAGAAGGGTGGGGGAGATGCGCCACGGCAGGCGCTCACCTGGTGGCAGGTCTTCCCGTTCTCCGGGTCATAGATCCGGCCGCCGACGCAGCGGATTCCGGGGCACGGGTTGCGCTTCCGGGGAGGGCCTTGCTTGGCCTCCTCCGTCTGCCCCGGCACGACCACGCTCTCCTCACCGCCGGCGCCTTTCTTGGCCATGGAGACGCGCTCGAGGAAGGGCGGGAGAAGTGGGGTGTGAAATGAGGAGGAAGCTCGGGAGGTGGGTGCCCCGGGAGACACGGGAGGTGTTTGATGTGATGAATTTTGGGGGCGGAAGGGGGGTCAGATCTCGGATTATGGCGCCGCGACGCGGAAGAAGGGCGGGAGTAGCTGGTGTCGGATGGCGCCAGTGAATTGCCCCGGAAATTTTGAAATTTTCCCTTCTCGGCGCTGTCCCGTCTCCTCCCCCGCCTTTGCTCGATGTTTTCCCTCCCACAGCTCGTCCTCGCTTTTCGGGTTGGTGGGCAACTTTTTTTTGTGTGTGTTGGTGAGCACCGTGCTTCCTCGGTTTAGGTGCATAGGGCTTTTAATGAGGAACGGCGTAACCTAGACGCATAATACTTGGGTGAAAAAAATATATCATGAAAATAGAATAGAACCAGTCAACCAACATGTTTTGTTTTGGCCGCAATAATTGCATATGATTAACGCTGGAAATCCTCACCAGCTGGCCGATTAATGAGGCGGTCATTCAAGGGCCGCTGGCGTGCGATGTACTCCCTCCGTCCGAAAATACTTGTCATCAAAATGAATAAAAGGGGATGTATCTAGATGTATTTTAGTTCTAGATACATCCTTTTTTGTCCATTTTGATGACAAGTATTTCCGGACGGAGGGAGTAGGTGGGAGGTGGATTCCAAAGTGGATCGGGTGCAGGTGGATCGCAGAAGGGGCATCCGGTGTGGCCGGTGCGCGTGTGACCGTGGGTGTGGGTGGGGTATACGGGAGTATTGTTATAACATTGCAAGAAATGATGACACGGCGGGATTGGAGCTAATTTATGGACCGAGGAGCTAATTTGTGGGGGCTAGTGGCGTAGAGATTTGAAAAGCATAAGCAGCCGAAAACTCGTAGATGGTCATAGCGAGGATGTGTGCTGGTGAGAAGGAAATAGGGGGTATTTGGTGTGGTTTTAGTGGATGGGCGTCGGGTGAGGTGTGTGGCGGTGTGCAACGCCTTCGCCCAAAAGATTGGCGTGTAGGAGAAGAGTGTGAACGCCATCGTTGGTAGTGCGAATCATGCGCTAGCCCTTGCCGTTTCGGGGAGAACATTGAGGGCAAGAGAGACAGTAAATAATGTTGTCGTTCGAGAAAAAGATGTGCAATGAGGTGTTGATAAATTCACCGTCGTTGTCACACTGCATACATTTGATGAGTGCGGAAATGGGTAAGAATGTAGGTGAATAATGATGGATAACGTTGCATGGAAAAACAAAAAAATCCTACGAAACACCCAAAGATCTATCTATGAAGGTGCTAGCAACGGATGGGAGTGTGTGTCTACATACCCTTCTAGACCGAAAGTGTCAACGATCTAAAGATCGTGGTTGACGTAGTCGTACTTGTGTCACGATCCATCCACAAGCACAGCACGTGCGGCACCTCCGAGATTAGCACACGTTTGGCTCGGTGGCGTCATCTACTTCTTGATTCAACAAGTTAGGGGGAGGAGGTAGATGAGATCTAAACCAACATGACGACGTGGTGGTGGCGGCAGTGGAACTGCAGCAGGGCTTAGTCAAGCATCCGCGCGAGGTAGAGTAGTTGTAACGGGAGGAAGACGGACAAGTGTGGAAGGGTGGCTGCCCCCAACACCTCTCCACCTTTATATACGCGTTGAGGGGGCTGGTGGCTTGCCCTCCAAGCCCCTAGGGTCGTTGACCAAGAGGGAGAAGGAAATTTCTCATTTCCTTTCCCATCGATCGCTATCCCCTTTTTTAGGGATCTCGATCTTATCCCTTCGGGATATGATCCTATTCCTTTTAGGGGAGGATCTTGGTGAGCCTAGACCAGGGGTGTGGGACCTTGCCCCGCTACTCACGTCCATGTGGGCCCCATGCAGGTGGGCCCCACTCCGGAACCTTCTTGGTACAATATCGAAAAAAACTAAACATTCTCTGGAACCCTGAATATGACTTTCATACATAAATCTTTACCTCCGGATCATTCCGGAGCTCCTCGTGATGTCCCGGATCCCATCCGGGACTCTGAACTACTTTCGAACTTCACCATATGAATATCTCAATACTACCCTGCGCTATCGAACGTTAAGTGTGTGACCCTACGGGTTCGAGAACATGCCGATATGACCTAGACTCCTCTTCGATCAATAATCTATAGCGGGACCTGGATGCCCATATTGACTCCCACATATTCAACGAAGATATTTATAGGTTGAACCACATTGTCAAGGATTTGGTTAATCCTGTATGCAATTCCTTTGTCCAGCGATATGTTACTTGCCCGAGATTCGATTGTCGGTATCTCCATACCTAGTTCAATCTCGTTACCGGGAAGTCTCGTCACTCGTTCCGTAATACAAGGCCCATGACTAAACTCATTAATCACATGCTTGCAAGCTTCTTCTAATGTTGTATTACTGAGAGGGCCTAGAGATATCTCTCTGCCACACGGAGTGACAAATCCCAATCTCGATCCATGCAACCCAACAAACACCTTTGGATCGCTGGACCAGTCCATAGATGGATCGCTGGAGCTTGCATACCTTATTAGCATCCTTAGGATCGACAAAACCTTTTGGTTGCATCATATATAACTCTTCCTGTCAGGAAACCATTAAGGAACGTTGTTTTGACGTCCATCTGCCAGATTTCATAATCGAAAATGCAGAAGTTGCTAACATAATCTTAACAGATTTCAACATTGCTACGGGTGAGAAAGTCTCATCGTAGTCAACTCCGTGAACTTGTGGAAAACCCTTTGCAGCAAGTCAAGCTTTATAGACGGTGACATTACCATCAACATTTGTCTTCTTCTTAAAGATCCATTTGTTCTCAATGGCCTGCTGGTTATCAGGCAGGTCCACCAAAGTCCATACTCGGTTTTTCGTAGATGGATCCTATCTGGGATTTCATGTCCTCAAGCCATTTGTCAGAATATGAGCTCATCATTGCTTCTTCATAGTTCGTAGGTTCATCGTTGAACAATAACATGACTTCTGGGACAAGAATATCGTACCACTCTTGTGCGGAACGTGTCCTGGTCGACCTAGGAAGTTCAGGAATAGCTTGATTCGAAGTATTATGATCATCATCATTAGCTTCCTATCCGGCTAGTGTAGGCATCACAGGAACTTCTTTCTGCGATGCACTACTCTCCAATTTGAGAGAAGGCACGGTTACCTCATCAAGCTCTACCTTCCTCTCACTCACTTCTTTCGAGAGAAACTCCTTCTCTAGAAAGGATCCATTCTTGGCAAGAAAGATCTTGCCCTCGGATCTGTGATAGAAGATATATCTAATGGTCTCTTTAGGGTATCATATGAAGAAGCACTTCTCTGCTCTGGGTTCAGCTTATCAGGCTAAAACCTCTTGACATAAGGGTCGCATCCCCAAACTTGAAAAAACGACAATTTAGGTTTCTTGCCAAACCATAATTTATATTGCGTCATCTCAGCGGATTTAGATGGTGCCCTGTTTAAAGTGAATGCGGCCATCTCTAATGCATAACCCTAAAAGATAGTTACAAATCGGTAAGAGATATCATAGGATGCACCATATCCAATAGAGTAGGATTACGACGTTCAGACACACCATTACGCTGTGGTGTTTCAGGTGGCGTGAGTTGTGAAACAATTCCACATTGTCTTAAATGTGTGCCAAACTCGTAACTCAGATATTCACCTCCACTATCAGATCGTAGTAATTTTATTTTCTTGTTACAATGATTCTCTACTTCACTCTGAAACTCCTTGAACTTTTCAGATTTGTGTTTCATTAAGTAAATATACCCATATATACTCAAATCATCCGTGAAGGTAAGAAAATAACGATATCCACCACGTGCTCCAACACTCATTGGACCGCATACATTAGTATGTATTATTTTCAACAAGTCACTTGCCCGCTTCATTGTACCGGAAAACAAGGTTTTCGTCATCTTGCCCATGAGGCATGGTTCACATGTTTCAAATGATTCATAATCAAGTGATTCCAAAAGTCCATCAGCATGTAGTTTCTTCATGCGCTTTACACCAATATAACCCAAGCGGTAGTTTCACGAGAATAAACCATTAACTTTGCATCTTTTGGCATTAATATTATGAACATGTGTATCACTACGGTCGAGATTCAACAAGAATAAACCATTCACATTAGGTGCATGACCATAAAAGATATTATTCATATAAATAGAACAACCATTATTCTTTGACTTAAATGAATATCCATCTCACAATAAACAAGAGCCAGATATAATGTTCATGCTCAAAACAGACACCAAATAACAATTATTTAGGTTTAAAACTAATCCCGAATTTAGACATAGAGGGGGCATGCCGACGGTGATCACATCAACCTTGGAGCCATTCCTAACGCGCATCGTCACACAAAAAATTATACCTTCTTGATCTTCTTAGGGAATGAGGACAACGTCTGTGCAGCAGCCACCATCTCGGAGCGCTTTATCAGCAGATCATGGACGGATGAGTGCCCTAACGCCTTGGCGGCATGAGCCAGTATTCCTGTAGGTGTCTCCCCTTTCTTCTTTCTGCCAAACAAAACCATGCTGAGAAAGAAATACACAAGAAATCCCATTATGACCATGCATCAGCTTTGTTGGCTCACCTGCACAAGCTGCAGTTGCAGATGCCCCTGCATTTCGGGCAGGTCCAGCCCGCCTCCTTGGCCTTGTCCTTGGCATCCTCACCATACCTAAACAAGCCAGGGGGAAGCAAACCAAATCAGAATAAGCGGCCCTACGATGGTTAGTTTGTTGGACCACAAAGATGATGAACTGTATGAAAAAAATATTTTACCTATTGGACAAGCACTTGTGGCAGAAGTGGATTGGACAAAGCCCCTTCTTCCGAGGCTGCCTGCAAGCCACCATGAAGTCCGTTGTCTTCTGACGACACTGCAAGAACAACAACAAAGGGTCAACCAAATCCACCCCCCGACAGATCCAGAAGGATGGAGGAGATGCGCGACGGCAGGCGCTCACCTGGTGGCAGGTCTTCCCGTTCTTCGGGTCATAGATCCGGCCGGCGACGCAACGGATTCCGGGGCACGGGTTGCGCTTTCGGGGAGGGCCTCGCTTGGCCTTTCTCGTCTGCGCCGACACGACCACGCTCTCCTCACCGCCGGTGCCTTTCTTCGACATGGAGACGCGCTCGAGGAAGGGCAGGAGAGGTAGGGGGAATAGGGATGCTGAGACTTTGGGTGTCCGGGAGAGGCGAGAGGTGTTTGATGTGATGAATTCTGGGGGCGGAAGGGTCAGATCTAAGATTATGGCACTGCACCGTGAAAGAAGGGCTAGAGTAGATGGTGTCGGATGGCGCCGGTGAATTGCCCGGTAAATTAAAAAAATCCCTTCTCGGCACTGTCCCATCTCCTCCCCCATCTTTGCTCCATGCTTTTCCTCCCAGGCTCATCCTCGCTTTTCGGTTTGGTGGGCAACCTTTGTTTGCGAGTACTATACTTCCTCCGTCTAGGTGCATAGGGCTTCTAAGAAGGAAGAGTGTAACCTAGGCATGCAACAATTAGGCGAGAGAAAAAAACGTACAATAGAAATACTAGCCAACCAACATGTTTTGTTTTGGTCACAATAATTACGTAATTAATGCTGGAAAAAATCCTCATAGACTGGCCGATTAATGAGGCAGTCATTCAAGGGCTGCTGGCGTCCGAGGTAGGTGGGAGAGGATCAGGCGCAGGTGGGTCGCTGAGGGGGGATCCGGTGTGGCCGGTGGGCCTATGACCGTGGTGTGGGTGGGGTATACGTAAGTATTGTTTCGTCAACAATAACACGGCGCGAAACAATGATGCGCACAGGATTCGATGAAAACACAAACATGTGGACTGAGGAGCTAATTTGTGGGGGCTAGTGGCATAAAGATATGGAAAGCATTAGCAGCCGAAAACTCATAGGTGATCATAGCGAGGATGTGTGCCGGTGAGAAGGAAATAGGGGGTGTGGTTTTAGTGGATGAGCATCGGTTGAGAAGGTGTGTGGCGGTGTGCAATGCCTCCACCCAAAACGGTGAAGAAGACTAGCGTGGTGGAGAAGAGTGTGAACGACATCACTAGTAGTGCAAATCATGTGCTCGGCCTTACCATTTTGGGGAGAAGTATGAAGTCAAGAGAGACGGTGAAATATGCCAAAAAAATGGAAATCGTGTCTATTGAAACTCGTGTGAAATCTCTGTGACTTATTTATGAAAAGTTCTACAATATGAAAAGATAGTTGAATTCTAGGTGTCTTTTTTGTAAAAAAAATCAAAACAATGAAATATGCAAAAAAAACTTTTGGAAATGCAATAGATAAAATAAACCGTTTCACGCAAAAATACGTTGAAAATGTTTAGTTTGGAACAATCCAATGTTTTATTTATTGATTTCAAATATAACTAGAACAATAAAATAAAAATTAGTTAAAAATTATCAGAGGTTGATTTTGTTCTGGGGGTCTTCTTGTCGTATGAATTGAGATATATAATGATTTTCAAAAAAGTAATATTTTGTTCAACAATATCAATCATTCAAAATATAACAAAATAAATAAATAGTAATCTTTTGTACAGTGAAAGAGAACTCACTCACTCTCCTGACAAAAGGCCAACAACGCCCCACAAAAGCATTTGTGTCCATTCAAACCCTTCGGTAAAAAGAATTGTTCAATCCATACCTACAAACTACTACGAATCTTGATGTGCGTTTTTAGGGGGGTCTCTATGTATACTATGCTTCGGCCATGATGGTGGCTTTAGGGAGGTCTCGATGTACGCTATGCTTCGAGTTACTGGCCATGATGGTAGCTTGAGGCCAAAACATGATGGTGCATATAGTGGGGAAGCCCACTTACACTTTGCCTACCGAGGGCAGCTCATGTGATTGTTGCATTGAAGAACAAGGAAGATATTGCCATCTAGCTACTATGATGGACTCATAGTTTAAGAACACTACTCACACATAAGCACGACGACAGCAAGGATGATGAACATGACTCTGATGATGGGTTCCCCCTCTGGCAGAGTAACAGAAAAGGTATCCAGATTGGAACTCCATGAAACAGAGGGGCGACGGCAAAAAAACTCGATTTAGGGTTCCGGTGATACATAAAGGCAGGGAGTCGAGGTGGTGGAGGGGTGGCATGTGGGCCCCCACGCGCACCCACCTCTTCGCCCAGAGCTTGGACGCAAGCCAGGGCTCGTGAGCCCCACAGGGCACCCCCGTGTTGGCTCGTATACTAGTTAGTTTCGTCCTAGTTTGAAACTTCATGACGTATTTTTATTTGATGCTTTGGTCCTTGAAAAGTTGATTTTTTTCTTCTAAAAAGTCCAAAATAGCTGAAAAACAACAACTTGCACTTGTTGCTGAATTAATAGGTTAGCCCAAAAAGATAAAAATTGGTGCTAAAATTATGCAATTGTGATTAAAAAATACAACACAAAAGCAAGCAAAAAGTATAGATACGCTTGAGAAGTATTAGAGGCCCACTGCCACCCCTCTGGTGGGTCCTGATCCCTCTGGCTCCATCTCGGCTGGAAACTCCAGGGAATAATTCCCAGGTTTTTTCATCCTTGAAAGTGATGTTTTTTTGAAAAGTCTAAAACATGAAAAACAAGAATTTACACTGGACATTGGATTAATATGTCGGTGTAATAATTTGATAAAAATTGTGCCAAAACTATACCAAAGTGATATAAAAGTAACATGGACATAACAAAAATTATAGACACATTTGAGACGTATCAACACACACTCGTAGAAGTTTGTGAGTAAATCAGAGGAGGTCTCATCAAGGGGCATCTGGACTGTATGCAGTTCCTGAGCATCAAGGTGAAAATAGACCACATTGACAACATATATACAAGCGTTCAATGCCATGTGTTGGGAAGTGAGCTGATGTAGGATCCCCGCTTGCACTGTGCACTAGATAAGAGAGTTCAACACGTCAATGAAAAACATGAGTAACATTGGCAAGCATGCTCGTTGTTGAGAGAAGAATTGACACTCACTCACTTCAACACGAACTGAAGCCTGGAGCTCATCACCTGTTGCACGAGCAAGAGGTTGTCGTGGATACATCGACCGGAAATGAATGCACTCCGGTTGGAAGAAACGAGCTCTCCCAACCTTGGCACAAGCCGAGGGGGGCGCACTTTTGCCACCAGCTCCGCCAGGATGTGGATCAAACTGATCGAATGATAATCAATGAGGATTAAGCCTGAACCTTGATACGTGTCTCCAATGTATCTATAAATTTTGATTATTCTATGTTGTTATATTATCAATCTTGGATGTTTTATATACATTTAAAAGCAATTATATATCATTTTTGGGGACTAACCTATTAATATCAAACGAAATCCAAATGGCACGAAACTTTCTGGAGATTTTTTCTGGACATAAGGAACACTAGAAGCTTCGGGAGAGGGCTAGAAGACAGAAGGGGTGGCCACGAGCCACCAGGGCATGCCTAGGGGGAGGCACGCCCTGGTGCCTCGTGGGCCCCCCTTTGCTCCGTTTGACCTAATTCCACCTCTATAAATACCCATAAATTGGGAAACCAACAGGGGAGTCCACGAAATACTTTTTCCGCCGCTGCAAGCCTCCGTTCTCGAGAGATCCTGAAAGGATCGAGAAGAGGTGTCTAGAGGGGGGGTGATTAGACACTAAGTGCCAAAAGTTACAGTTTTTAATATTCTTAAGTTTAAGTGGAGTTTAAGCACAAGTTTAACAAACACAATACATATCAAGCAAGCATGCAATGAGTATATGAGCAACGGAAAGTAAAGCATGCAACTTGCAAGAATGTAAAGGGAAGGGTTTGGAGTATTCAAACGCAATTGGAGACATGGATGTTTTTGTCGTGGTTCCGATAGGTGGTGCTATCGTACATCCACGTTGATGGAGACTTCAACCCACGGAGGGTAAAGGGTTGTGCGAGTCCACGTAGGGCTCCACCCACAAAGGGTCCACGAAGAAGCAACCTTGTCTATTCCATCACGGCCGTTACCCACGAAGGACTTGCCTCACTAGCGGTAGATCTTCACGAAGTAGGCGATCTCCTTGCCCTTACAAACTCCTCGGTTCAACTCCACAATCTTGTTGGAGGCTCCCAAGTGACACCTAGCCAATCTAGGAGACACCACTCTCCAAAAAGTAACAAATGGTGTGTTGATGATGAACCCCTTGCTCTTGTGCTTCAAATGATAGTCTCCCCAACACTCAACTCTCTCTCACAGGATTTGGATTTGGTGGAAAGAAGATTTGAGTGGAAAGCAACTTGGGGAAGGCTAGAGATCAAGATTCATATGGTTGGAATGGAATATCTTGACCTCAACACAAGTGTAGGTGGTTCTCTCTCAGAAAATGTGTATTGGAAGTGTAGGTATGTTCTGATGGCTCTCTCACGAATGAAGAGTGGGTGGAGGGGTATATATAGCCTCCACACAAAATCTAACCGTTACACACAATTTGCCAAACTCGGTGGGACCGAATGGTTAAACTCGGTCGGACCGATTCAGCAAACCTAGTGACCGTTAGGATTTTCGGTGGGACTGAGATGCAACTCGGTAGGACCGATATGGTTAGGGTTAGGGCATAACGTAATCTCGGTGTGACCGATTACACAAACTCGGTGGGACCGATTTTGGTAATAAGCTAACCAGAGAGTTGGTCAGGCAAACTCGGTGAGACCGATTACACAAACTCGGTGGGACCGATTTTGGTAATAAGCTAACCAGAGGGTTTGCATTGTAATCTCAGTAGTACCGATTGCTCAAACTCGGTGAGACCGATTTTGGTAATGGACATACACAGAGAGATTACAATCCCATCTCGGTGAGACCGAGATCCCTATCGGTGAAACCGATTTGCTAGGGTTTGTGGCAGTGGCTATGACATCGAAACTCGGTGGCGCCGGATAGATAAGAATCGGTGGGGCCGAGTTTGACTTTTGGTTTAGGTCATATGTGGATGTGGGAAGGTAGTTGAGGGTTTTGGAGCATATCACTAAGCACTTTGAGCAAGCAAGCCATTAAGCAACACCTCATCCCCTCTTGATAGTATTGGCTTTTCCTATAGACTCAATGTGATCTTGGATCACTAAAATAGAAAATGTAGAGTCTTGATCTTGAAGCTTGAGCCAATCCTTTGTCCTTAGCATCTTGAAGGGGTTCCACATCCTCTAGTCCATGCCACTCCATTGTTGAACTTATCTGAAACATACTAGGTAAAAGTGTTAGTCCAACAAGAGATATGTTGACATTAATTACCAAAACCACCCAGGGAGCACTTGTGCTTTCAATCTCCCCCTTTTTGGTAATTGATGACAACATACATCAAAGCTTTAGATAAAGATATAGAGAATAGCAAGTAAAGCTTTGGAAAGACATGTAACATGCATAGGCTCCCCCTACATGTATGCAATCATGTGAATATGAATATAGGAGCATGTGAATGCATAAACATGACAGAGTAAGCAATGTGTTACATGTATCTTGGCTATATGCATCAGAGCAAATGATGTGAATGTGAGAAATGTACCTTCATGCTCATGAGTCCTTCTTGCAAACAGTATGTACATCAGCAAGAATTTCTCATTCACATGACTGTGATGCATATACTTACCTTGTGGTCTTGAGTTGGCTTAGGATGGGATGAACCTGCGCAAACAAGGTTAAATAACACAGATACACCTACTGACCAGAGCAAAAGAGAAACCACAAGAGAACCAAGACTGGGATGACATGTAGAGTGAGTACTAAGTACCACATTGGATATAGACATGTCCCCAAAGGTAAAGATATGCAATAAAATCAGAGATTTCCTTCCCTTAGATGTCTTGCTCCCCCTGAATCTGCATGGGATATTGGGAGAAGATAGGGAACAGAAAATCAGAGCAACAAAAAGAAACAACAGAGCTTGAGCTAAAGCAAGCAACCAAACATGTCTTTCCCCTCTTAAAGACATGTGACATCTCTCCTCTTGAACACCAAGCATCTGGGGTCTTTGATGATATTACTTTCTCCTAGTTGAGAAACTCTCTCCCCCTGAGTATTCTCTCTCCCCCTATAGGAAGGATTAAGCTTTGATGTGATCTCTCTCTCCCCCTTTGACATCAATTTCCAAGAAGGGCTCTTCTGGACATGTGATACAAATGGGTTGGTCCTTGAGTCACAGAGCAAAGCAGCATGTCTAATATGATGCTGGTAGAGGACAAGAATCATTGAGTGGAGCTGGAGCAAACAGAAATCAGGAATAAGTGGCAAGTTGGTTTTCCTGTGATGGAATCGGTGACTCCGAGTTGTGTGCTTCGGTTGCACCGAAAGATTTCGGTTGGGCCGAAGAGAACAAACCGGTGTGACCGAGTTCATTAGAGTGAAACCACTTGTCACCTCAGCTCACTAGACAAGTAAGATCTCACAAGGATATGCAAGGAATTAACTGAAAGATTTGCAATGAATTGGATGCAGAAAATGCAGAACAAAAAGAAAGAAAAGAAACTAAAAGTTCTAGATGAAGTTTTTTTGAAAGGGAAACAAATATGCAAATGCAAAAGCAGGAGAACACTAGAGAACTTCATCTAGAAATGGGTCGGTGACAAAGTCACCTATGTTAGAGTATATTGACTTAGGAGTCAAGTGAGCACTTGATCATAGGTCATACTCATCGTTTAAGCTCAAAATGGGGTTACCATTTTTCGTTTAAGCATTTTGATGTATTCACATCTTGTTGAGTTGCTTTGACCATGACTTGGAGTAAAGCTTCTCTAAGATGGAATAACATACCTTGGGTGGTGGTGTTGATCTTGATCATGTAGTTGAACTTGTGTGGGTTGCTCAAGGTTGATGTAGTTCATCAAGAGTTTGGGAGCACCACTTGGAGTTTGAGTTCATCTACCTACATGGGTTAGTCTTGCAAGGAAGAGCACTTGTGTATCCAAAATGACAATTATGAGATTAACATAGAATTCAAAGGATATGTTTGAATGGTTTCGTGCTTCCTTGTCTTCAACCACCATTGTGTAGAGACTTGGTGATGTAGAAATTTGCTCAAGTATGTGAGTGTGTGGCAATCTCATAGATTTAGATTCATCCAAGTACCTACACGGGTTAGATAACATGCAAGGTACAAATATATCCAAGACATATGAATAGCATCATAAGAGAAATATCGAGGATTAGTCATAGGCTCATGCCCCGCATGTATCAAATGGAGTTCCTACTCCAAGTTTGAAGCATCAATGATGTTCAATTCACCTCTCAACCTGCAAAACACTTTCTCATCAAGTGGTTTAGTGAATATATCCGCCAATTGCTTATCGGTGCGAACATGCTTAAGGTTAATGTCCCCTTTTGCAACATGATCTCGAATGAAATGATGACGAACTTCAATATGCTTAGTTCGAGAATGTTGCACGGGATTGTGAGCAATCTTAATAG
The DNA here is from genome assembly GCF_003073215.2 of Triticum urartu. Lineage (NCBI taxonomy): Eukaryota > Viridiplantae > Streptophyta > Magnoliopsida > Poales > Poaceae > Triticum > Triticum urartu. Next base: position 152,958,239 of record NC_053028.1, on the reverse strand, counting down.
CACTTTCATTGTCACATAGCAATGGAACATGTTTCACATATATCCCATAATCTTTAAGAGTTTGGGTCATCCAAAGTAATTGAGCACAACATGAACCAGCGGCAATGTATTCCGCTTCGGCGGTGGATAAGGATACCGAGTTTTGTTTCTTGGAAGACCAAGACACAAGAGATCTACCAAGGAATTGACAAGTACCCGAAGTGGATTTTCTATCAACCTTGTCTCCGGCATAGTCCGAATCGGAGTAGCCAACAAGATCAAAAGAGGACCTCTTAGGATACCAAATGCCAAAATTTGGTGTATGGATTAGGTATCTCACTATCCTTTTCACAGCCTTAAGATGACACTCTTTAGGAGCAGCTTGATATCGTGCACACATGCACACACTTAGCATAATATCGGGACGAGAGGCACATAGATATAACAATGAACCAATCATAGAGCGATAAACCTTTTGATCAACCGGTTCACCATCTTTGGTCAAATCAAGATGTCCACTAGTAGGCATGGGTGTAGTCATACCTTTGCATTCTTGCATATTGAACTTCTTGAATAAGTCCTTGGTGTACTTCGTTTGAGAGACAAAGGTACCTTCCTTAGTTTGCTTGATTTGCAAACCGAGAAAGAATTTGAGTTCACTCATCATAGACATCTCAAACTTCTCCGACATTAGCTTTCCAAACTTCTCACTAAAATGAGGGTTAGTTGAACCAAATATGATATCATCAACATAAATTTGGCACACAAATAGTTCTCCATTAACCCTTTTAGTAAAAAGAGTAGAATCAATTTTACCAATTTCAAAGCCTTTTTCAATAAGGAACTTGGTCAAGCATTTATACCATGCTCTAGGAGCTTGTTTAAGACCATAAAGGGCTTTGTGAAGTTTGTAAACATGATTAGGTTTCTTAGGATTGACGAAGCCGGGAGGTTGCTTAACATAAACTTCCTCCTCAATTTTGCCATTTAGAAAAGCACTTTTAATGTCCATTTGGTACAAGGTGATATCATGGTGATTAGCATAAGCAAGTAAGATGCGAATGGACTCAAGTCTAGCAACGGGAGCATATGTCTCACCATAGTCCATACCTTCAACTTGTGTGTAGCCTTGGGCGACGAGACGTGCTTTGTTGCGAACCACTTGTCCATCTTCATCTTGCTTGTTGCGAAACACCCATTTGGTACCAATGATGTTGTGGTTGTTGTCGGGCTTCTCGACCAATGTCCACACTTGATTTCTCTCAAAGTTGTGTAGCTCTTCATGCATAGCGTTTATCCAGTCCGGATCCTCCAATGCTTCTTCAACCTTCATAGGTTCAATGCTAGAGATGAATGAGTAATGTTCACAAAAGTTAGCTAAACGAGTTTTAGAGCGAGTGATTCTCCCGGTTTGGATATCATTGTAGATTTGCTCGACGGGATGATCTTTGGCAATTCTTGCTCGAACTCGTGAAAGCTTTTGCTTGGGTCGGGGTGGAACATCCTCTTCATCTTGTGCTTCTTCTTGGCCTTCTTCATTGTTGACGTTGTCGTTCTCTTGTCGTGGTGGAGAAGGAGGTTGTTGATGTTCATCTTGGTGCGCTTCCTCGTTTTCTTCATCTTGGCGTGTCCCACTTGTGGATGCTTCCGTATCAACTCTTGGTTCACCTTGTCGTGAGGTAGAAGCTTCCACTTGGACGGACGAGGTACTCTCCTTCACTTCCGTTGGACGAATCTTGCCAATGGACAAGTCTTGAATTGCTTCCGAAGGGTCTTTGTCTCCTACATCAATTGGCAATTGCTCTACTTGCGAGCCGTTAGATTCATCAAACTTCACATCTACCGTCTCTTCAACCTTTCGGGTGAAATTGTTGTAGACACGGTAAGTGTGAGAGTTTGAGCCATAACCAAGTAGGAAACCTTCATGAGATTTAGGAGCAAATTTAGAACGACGATGCTTATCAAGAATGTAGCACTTTGAGCCGAATACTCGAAAGTATCCAACTTGGGGTTTGTTACCGGTGAGGAGCTCGTATGCCGTCTTGCCGAGTAGCTTGTGAAGATACAAGCGATTTGTTGCATGACAAGCTGTCTCAACCGCTTCCGCCCAAAAGTGCTTTGGCGTTTTGTACTCATCAAGCATCGTTCTTGCCATCTCGATAAGAGTCCGGTTCTTCCTTTCAACAACTCCATTTTGTTGAGGTGTGTACGTAGCCGAGAACTCGTGTGAAATCCCTTCTTCGTCAAGAAAGGTGTCCACATTTGCGTTCTTGAACTCCGTTCCGTTGTCGCTCCGAACCTTCTTGATCTTCACGTCAAATTGATTTTGGGCCTTCCTAGCAAAGTTTTTGAAGATCTTTTGGACCTGCGATTTGTCATCAAGAAAGAACACCCACGTAAATCTTGAAAAATCATCAACTATGACTAGACCAAATGAGTTACCACCGAGACTCTTGTAGGCATTTGGACCAAAGAGATCCATGTGAAGTAGCTCGAGTGGTCTTCTTGTGGTCATGATGTTCTTCGCGCGGTGACTTCCTCCAACTTGTTTCCCTGCTTGACAAGCACTACAAAGTCTATCCTTGTCAAATATGACATCTTTTATTCCAAGGATATGATCACCTTTAATAAGCTTATCAAGATTTCGCATACCAACATGACCTAGTCTTCTATGCCACAACCAGCCTTTAGAAGATTTGGTAATTAAGCAAGTTCTAGGTTGAGCCTTTTTAGTGAAATCAACAATGTAAAGATCTCCTCTACGTATACCGGTAAAGACCATTTTATGATTGTCTCTACGAAACACTTGGCAATCTACTTCAGTGAATAAGACATTGAAACCGAAATCCGCAAGTCTAGAAACTGAAAGTAAATTGTATCCAAGGGATTCAACGAGCATGACATTTTGTATGGAGCTATCATGTGAGATGGCCACCTTACCAAGGCCAACCACCTTACCCTTTGAATTATCACCAAAAGTGACATATTTTCGAGGGCCGTCGTTTTCAGCAAGCTCACGGAACATATCTTTATCTCCGGTCATATGATCAGTACATCCACTATCAAGGACCCATTCCTTTCCTCCAGCCATGTAGCCGCGAAGATTTGCCATAAGACCAAAATGCCTCATTGCATCATCAAGATCATAGTCACTATCATCATCTTCATCATAGTATCCATGTTCAACATCATCTTGTGATTGATCAATTCCTAGAGAGGGTAATTCATTAGATAAATGATCATCACAATGGTTACCTTTATGAATTCTAATAGCTTCGGATATGATATCGCTAATGATTCCAACATTTCCTTTAGCACGCATGAGATTGGTAAGCTCAAATAGACAATCACCAAAGCTAGGATCACTAGAGTTCATCTTACTCAAGGCAATAGACTTATGGAGAATTTCGTCTAAATTTTTCAAGGAATAATCTGGAAATCGTTCCTCAAGAAATTTCCATATAGTATAGGCACAATCAAGAGTAGGCAAACTAGCAATCAAATTTTTGGGCAATCCTCTTATGATAAGATTGATGGTTCTAAGATTGCGAATCATGTCAAGATCCTCTTCGGAGTGTGGGATGCAAGGGATCAATATGAGGTGCACAAGGGCTAGCAATGTACTTGTTCAAGTGATATTCATTGAAAATCTCAAGCATTTCATTTTTCCACTCATGAAAATATTCTCCATCAAGAATAGGCACTCTATGTCTAAGACTCCCCAAAGTAGACACATCCATCTTCCTCCAATGGTGTTTAAACCAAGGCAATGGAGAACCTGGCTCTGATACCAATTGAAAGGATCGAGAAGAGGTGTCTAGAGGGGGTGATTAGACACTAAGTGCCAAAAGTTGCAGTTTTTAATATTCTTAGTTTAGTGGAGTTTAAGCACAAGTTTAACAAACACAATACATATCAAGCAAGCATGCAAAGAGTATATGAGCAGCGGAAAGTAAAGCATGCAACTTGCAAGAATGTAAAGGGAAGGGTTTGGAGATTCAAACGCAATTGGAGACACGGATGTTTTTGTCGTGGTTCCGATAGGTGGTGCTATCGTACATCCACGTTGATGGAGACTTCAACCCACGGAGGGTAACGGTTGCGCGAGTCCACAGAGGGCTCCACCCACGAAGGGTCCACGAAGAAGCAACCTTGTCTATTCCATCACGGCCGTCGCCCACGAAGGACTTGCCTCACTAGCGGTAGATCTTCACGAAGTAGGCGATCTCCTTGCCCTTACAAACTCCTTGGTTCAACTCCACAATCTTGTTGGAGGCTCCCAAGTGACACCTAGCCAATCTAGGAGACACCACTCTCCAAGAAGTAACAAATGGTGTGTTGATGATGAACTCCTTGCTCTTGTGCTTCAAATGATAGTCTCCCCAACACTCAACTCTCTCTCACAGGATTTGGATTTGGTGGAAAGAATTTGAGTGGAAAGCAACTTGGGAAGGCTAGAGATCAAGATTCATATGGTTGGAATGGAATATCTTGACCTCAACACAAGTGTAGGTGGTTCTCTCTCAGAAAATGTGTATTGGAAGTGTAGGTATGTTCTGATGGCTCTCTCCACGAATGAAGAGTGGGATGGAGGGGTATATATAGCCTCCACACAAAATCTAACCGTTACACACAATCCAAACGGTGGGACCGAATCGTTAAACTCGGTCGGACCGATTCAGCAAACCTAGTGACCGTTAGGATTTTCGGTGGGACTGAGATGCAACTCGGTAGGACCGATATGGTTAGGGTTAGGGCAGGCATAACTATCGGTGTGACGATTACACAAACTCGGTGGGACCGATTTTGGTAATGAGCTAACCAGAGGGTTTGCATTGTAATCTCGGTAGTACCGATTGCTCAAACTCGGTGAGACCGATTTTGGTAATGGACATACACAGAGAGATTACAATCCCATCTCGGTGAGACCGAGATCCCTATCGGTGAAACCGATTCTTAGGGTTTGTGCAGTGGCTATGACATCTGAAACTCGGTGGCGCCGGATAGATAGAATCGGTGGGGCCGAGTTTGACTTTTGGTTTAGGTCATATGTGGATGTGGGAAAGTAGTTGAGGGTTTTGGAGCATATCACTAAGCACTTTGAGCAAGCAAGCCATTAAGCAACACCTCATCCCCTCTTGATAGTATTGGCTTTTCCTATAGACTCAATGTGATCTTGGATCACTAAAATAGAAAATGTAGAGTCTTGATCTTGAAGCTTGAGCCAATTCTTTGTCCTTAGCATCTTGAAGGGGTTCCACATCCTCTAGTCCATGCCACTCCATTGTTGAACTTATCTGAAACATACTAGGTAAAAGTGTTAGTCCAACAAGAGATATGTTGACATTAATTACCAAAACCACCCAGGGAGCACTTGTGCTTTCAGATCCCATCTGAAGGCTTTCTCCGGTACTCCGCCGGAGGGGGAATCAATCACGGAGGGGCTCTACATCAACTATGCTACCCTTCCGATGATGCGTGAGTAGTTTACCATAGACCTTCGGGTCCATAGTTAGTAGCTAGATTGCTTATTCTCTCTTTCTGATCTTCAATACAATGTTCTCCTCGATGTTCTTGGAGTTCTATCCGATGTAATGACTTTTTGCGATGTGTTTGTTGGGATCCGATGAATTATGAGTTTATGATTAGATTTATTATCCATGATTATTATTTGAGTTATTTGATTCTTCTCTGAACCCTTTTATGCATGATTGTTATAGCATCGTATTTTTCTTTGATCTATTGATTTGGTTTGGCCAACTAGATTGATTTGTCTTGCAATGGGTTTGATCTTGTGGTGCTCAGCCCTAGTGACAGAAAGGGACTCAACACGTATGTATCGTCGCTATCAAGGGTAAAAAGATGGGCTTTATTCATGTGTGAGTTTATCTTGTCTACATCATGTCATCTTGCTTGAGGCATTACTCCGTTTTTTATGAACTTAATACTCTAGATGCATGCTGGATAGCGGTCGATGTGTGGAGTAATAGTAGTAGATGCAGAATCGTTTCGGTCTACTTGTCTCGGACATGATGCCTATATACATGATCATTGCCTTGGATATCGTCATGATTATTTGCTTTTCTATCAATTGCCAACAGTAATTTGTTCACCCATCGTATGTTATTTTTATGAGAGAAGCCTCTAGTGAAAACTATGACCCCCGACTCTACTTTTATCATTTACTAAAAATCCTAAAAATACTTTGTTGAACTTTTACTTTATTTATTTTATTTTGTATTATTGTTTAATCTATCTATCCCATACAATTTAATCTTACACTTTACCATTGAGGGATTGACAACCCCTTGTTCGCGTTGGGTGTGAGGAGTTGTTTGTTTGTGTGCAAGTGTTGTTAACGAGTTGTTGCTTGATTCTCCTACTGGATTTATAACCTTGGTTTCATAACTGAGGGAAATACTTATCTCTAATACACTGCATCATCCTCTCCTCTTCGAGGAAAATACCAACGCAGTATACAAGTAGCAGGAAGAATTTCCGGCGCCGTTTCCGGGGAGACATCATCAACAACTATCAAGTACGTAAGCATAAACTCTCATCTCCTTGCATTTACTTTTATTTTCCTTTGCCTCTTGTTTTCATCTCCCCCCTTTTGAAAAGTTATTTTGCAAAAATAAAAATATAATTTTTGCTTGCCTTTCTTTTGCTTGCTCGTTTTATCGTTATGGCTAGTTCTTCTCTTTCTACGTGTACCCCTGAAAATGAAGTTCTTAATTTTAAACAAAGGGGGGAGAATTTAAAGGATGCTTGGTATAGGATTTGCGATGCTCATAATAGATCAACTCGTAAGCAATCCACTACTATTATTCTTCGCAATTTTTATGTGGGCATTACTACATGGTATAGATTTGTGTTTGACACTATTACTAGAGGAAATTTCTTGATGTGTCCCTCATGGATGCTCTCAATGCTGTGGGAAATTTAGTGGGATCACCACCTATCACTATTAATGAAACAATCTTACCTTGGAACATGTTATGCAAAGGTTAGAACTTATTGAGAATAAAATTCCTACTACCGAACATCTTGAGTATTTTGAGAAAAAACTTCATAATCATATCACTAAATTTGGTTTAAAGTAGGAATTGCATTAAAAACCTTGAAGGAAAAGGAGCCGGTGATTAATGAGAAATTAGAACAAAGCCCCACTAGAATCGATAAGTTAGAAGAAATTATTAATAAGTTGGGCTCGACTTTTTCCTCCGATAAGAATATTGATAAGACTCCTCCCAATAAAAAATGCAAGTATATGTATGTACCTAAAACTAAAGGTGTTACTCCTAATAAGGAGAATGAGGATCTTAAGATGATTAACATACACCCAAATTTTGTTGATGTGATAAAAGAACCTGTCTATAAGAACAAAAAAATTGATTTTGTGCTTAGGAGTGTGATTATGAGAATAGATCATGTGGGCTTCCTAAAATAAGTGGTTGTGTAATTGAGGAGTTGGAAACCAAACATGACAATACATGAAAAGTATGTATCATGCCTAGCTAGGGGCATAAAACGATAGCGCTTGTTGGGAGGCAACCCAATGAATAAAATAATTTTTTACTTTTTGTTTCTGTTCATGTGTGTTTACATAATTATAGCCTCTGTTATGATTGTGTTTTTATGTTTCAATTAGTGGTTGTGCCAAGTAAGACCGTTGGGATAGTTTGGATGATAGTTGATTTGATTCTGTGCAAAAAGAGAAACTTTTGAGCCCAATGCATGAATTTTTAAAAATCATCAAATCGTCAAAAGCTTCTAATTTTTTTACCCATGATTGATATGAAAATTTTCCACGTTGTACTAATTTTGCAGAATTTTTAGAGTTACAGCTCTAATCAAGTTACCGACTACTCAGCTTTTCAGGATCCAAGAGAAACACCAATGCCACAACAGGTTCCTTTTGCAAAAATTGTTTGTTTAACTGCTTTGCTGCTGCAACTAGTTGCTCTAATCACATTAGTGGCTACTCAACTTTTTAGATCCAAGAGAAACTCCAATGCCACAACAGTTACCTTTTGCAAAACTTGTTTGTCTAACTGCTTTGCTGCTGCAACCGGTTACAATGATGTTAATAACTACTTTTCAGCATCCAATTGAAACTCTTTAATTCCTTATTTGTTTAACTGGTTTGCTGTTATAACTCCCAGTTGAGATGTTTTGCTAACTTCAACTTTTCGGAATCCAATCGGAACTTTAATGGCAAAACAGGTTAGCCCAAGATCAAAGAGCGAGGTCCCCATGGACGTTGTATCATCCCACGGCAATGGCACTGGCCCAATCGTGCATCATGAATTGCCAACTATTGATGCTCTAGAGGCTAAACTATTGGTAGAAAGAGATTCTGCTTCTGCACTTAGAGATGAAGTTGACATGTTGAGGAAGCAAACATCACAATCACAAGCAGTACTCAAGACAACCATTAAATATTTGATGGATTTCAAAACGAAGCAAGCTGAGACTGACCGCATTGTTAAGGTCCTGAAGGAAAAAAGGAAATTAAATTCCCACTTGATAAATCATAGGTGAACTGTTCTTTCCATCGTTGAATAACCTTTGTGTTGTTTGTTCATGTAATTGATCAAACCATTTGTTTTAGAGATCATGTAATAGTTTTTTTGTTTTTTGGTTTGTAATTTGTTTTGAGCACAAGTCTGTATTAATTGATAAGACTCTGAGACATTTCATTTTGATTGTTGTGCCAGACCTACAAAAATGCCAATCGGGTTGAATGTGCATTCAACAATAATTGTAGTATAGATGGACCTTAAGTGGCACGCATCGGAAAGGGACAAGATGTTGTACTAGCTTCGCTAAAAAGGATGCTCTTCTAGCAAAAAAAGTATAGCGGGCTGGCTTATTTATGTTAGTTGATATTATTGATCCATGTACTCTATAAGTGTTTATATGTATATTAGTTTTGTACATTATTGGTTGATTGACTCGGTATTTGAATCTTGATACATCGCTTGTGTACATATCTAAATGGGAGTACACATTATGCTGCGTGTGACACTTGAGTTGGACATAAAGTGGTTTCAAATATTCGAATTCACCTTAAACTGGATTCTAGCTTCTGAATTCGAGTATCGGCATTTGTAAATCATATTCATATATGATAGTGGAATACATCTTTGTCGTGCTTTTGAAGATATATAAGAACACATAGAATGATTTATAAAGATTCGTATAGGAATACAAAATGGATTCAAATTTAGTTGCCAGGGTAAAGGTGGATGCTTATTGTCCCAAAATTCGAAAGAAGCGGCAAAATGTCCACTCCCATGTTGGCTGCCCGAAGCCAGTGTTTGGGAGATGGAAATCACTGCCTACCCCTTACACGGACAATCCATCGGCCCGATTTCCACTGCTCTCAATAGGGGTAGGTTAGTAACTTCAATTAGACGTGACACGACCGCCTCTGATCCCATTCCGACATGGTGGGCGCCAAACATGGGCGGCCAAACACATCTGATTCAAGCTCGTCTGAAAGACCTGTGTCTCTCCCTCCATTTGCCCATTCATACACGGTGGGCGGCAAAACAAACTCGACTCGCTCAAAATCGATGTAGGCAAATATTTTCAATAGGGGCAGGTTTGTAACTTCACTCGGACGTGACACAACCGTCCTACTTGTCAGCCCTGTTCATACACTATGGGCGCCAATCGTGGGCGCCAAAACACCCTCTCCTCGCCCAAAATCGCTCTGGGCAAATATTGGCGAGATGCGAGATTTCCAAATTTTAAACAGGGGCTAAGTTCGTAACTTTCCCATATTTCAGACAGGCGCGTCCCAAAAACATGGTTCCCCGTACCTCTCCCTCCATTTTCCCATTCATACACCATCCGCGCTAGAACACCATCCCCACACCAGCCTCCTCCGTCCGCCACCCCATCCATCGCCGCCGTCCTCCACCCCATCCATCGCCACCATCCTCCACCATGCTAGAGTGCCTACCAAGACTGCGTCGTCCACTGCTAGAGATGGATGTTTCTCATCCACGACGACGGACCAGGAGCCTTGCATCGCGTCCTCTCGCTTCATCGGCGCCGTCGTCCTCTTTGTCGGGGCTGCTCACACAGTCACACGACCTTCTCGTCCACCGCAACGGGACTTATCCCCCGATGCACCCGTCTATCATCGTAGATCTACTTCAACACCACCGACAACCATCGCACCCCCGATGCCTACATGGCGAGGTGGTACTTCATATCTCCTCAACTTTTTGATCTCAACCATAAAATAGATCGTAACTTGGTTACTGTACTTTCTTTTTAGCTCTTAGAATTTACTTCTTAGTTCGAAGCAAACAATGGATGCTAAATAGCATTTCCGCAGTTTGCAGCTTTAAATCTGCCATGTCATAGTCATAATTGGGTTTAATTGATCATGCTTAGGGTTTAATTGATCATGTTGGTTCCATGGTGGTTTCTTTAATAGAAATCGGAGGGGAAACCCTCTTTTGCTCAATTTTTTTGCTTAGGGTTCCCCCCATTTATGATCACTATACGATCAGCATACGTGCTTCGTGTCATAATAGCACTGCTCCACCCATCAAGCTAAACAAGCTTAGTTTTTCAAATACGAATATGATATTATTAAAACAAAGTCGTTTAATTGGTCAGCTAAATGTTCCTAATTTAGTCTCGAAAATTCATGTTTGCCGCTCGGGTGTGTATCTCTACAGGGTGCCCACGGTGGGCCGCGGCCCACCCTGGGATTTTGGGTCGGCCCAGGCCCCGATTCCCCTCTGTCTTCCGATCTCTACTCGCCCCAGCCGCTTGCCTCGCCGACGACTTGCCATCCCCGGATGTCATGACTCTAGGAGGAGACGCCGGACTAACAGGAGGTCAGGAGCCGCTCGCCCAACAGCGTCACCGCTGCCCGGGCGCGCCGCCGTGCCTACCTTCCCAGTCCGTTCAGGGCTCAGGCGTGCAGCACCCACTAAGCCAACCCGATTTATCCTGAGATACGTCCTCAACACTCAGCAGCCATTCCTCATCACCCATTTTCTAATTGATTCATTACTCATTAGGCAGGACTGTCATTAGGGTTTGTTGTGTACTGAGTGCTACCTACACTTAATGGTTCAGATGTATTTCAGTAATCTTCAGTACCTGTAAAGTTCACAAGGTTTCAAAATGCCAGCCCTAGGAACAGACACTAGTCATTTTGGATTGTTGGTCGTAGTGACAATGACCCAGATCACTACTGCAGGCCAGGTTTTTTTGACAATTTTACTTGTCTTTCTTACTCATTCGATATGATATCCAATTATTCACATCGATTAGTTGCAAACAATAAGTGCTAGACCAACTTCTTGATTCAGATTTTGGATGGTCTCTTACTGCAGTTGCAATTCTGCATACTTGTCCTAGTAAGCTCACAAGTAATGATTGATTCACTACATCTATGCTTGCCTTGTCATATTTGTTGTCAATATTCTTTTAGGGTTGACCACCCTGTTTCAAAATACTGGAACCGCAGACATGAGTGAATAGTATTTCTTTGTGTGATCTCTTCCATCATGTGTGGGAAACGAACACTGCATTGTATAGAAAGAAAGTGTCATTTCCAGCTTTTACACAGGCTTTGATCTTTTACAAGGAATACAATCTGCCTACTTGCTTTGTGTCGCACTACCAACACTCCACCCTTGAAGCTAAACATTATGCCACTAATAATTCCTTAGTTTATTTGTTCAAATACAAATTTCATATGATTCTAATGTTCCTACTTCAGTTTTGAAATGTGTGTCTGCCTGTTATAGAGACATAAGGGGTTTGTACTTCTGTGTGTGGTCTGGTCAGCACGGTTGGGGGGTGAACTTTGCATATGCAGGGGTTTATAGGGAGACACTCTTCGAGTTGAATCCGCAATGCATTCCATAGATAATCTGACTACTTTTTATGTTTTCATGAATCTCAAATTTTTAACAACATCATAATGATTATGAGCTTGCGCGCATGAAAAGAATAAAGCAGAACAATGCCATGGCTGTCAAACTTGGCATTAAGGGACTGAAATCAAGTCTGAATGCAATGCAATGCAAACGCTCTCCACCTACAGATTCGTGCTCAGAATATGATCCTAACAGTGATTCTGAGCTAGAGGGAGACCTAAGTCAATGTAGCTCCCTAGTGGAGGAGTCAGAGGAAGATGCCCTATCTTATTCACCCATCAAGGTGCTTGCTCTAACTTTCCAAGGTTATATTGGTCGCACATATCTTGCAACTGATGCTTTGCATTGCTTCTACTTTGTTGAGTTGCCATTAGCTTAGTTTACACATTGTGTATGTGAATACGCCCTGCCTATCCATTTTCAGTACATATTCCATCTGTCATCATACCATATTTATCCATTCAAATGCTGTTCTTGTGTATGAGGCGTTCAGAAGGAAGAGGGCGATTGCTGATCGTGGAGGAGCACAAGCAAAGTATTTCAAAAAGGTAGTGGCACCTGATAAATCAAATAGCCCATTAGGTGTAGTTGCAATATCACCTCACCCACAAAACACCCCAACTCTAGCAGACTCTAGCCCTACTACACTGGTCATTTTTGATGCCCCAACTGCAGCAAACAGTATGATTATGCCAGTTGACATAGCACCAGCTCTACGACGCAAAACCCCCATTCCAGCAAAGAGTACACCAAATCCAGTTGCCAAATCCCTTTTCGAACCAGAGAGACCCCAATTACAGCAAATAGGACCCCTGTTCCATTTCTTCCCAGTTTAGAAGACGAAGCTTATATTGTTGTCAGGAACTTTGTGCGCATCTTTCCTTCATGGAAAGATTATACCGCAGACACAGAACAATTTCCAGTCCTCCTCCACAACTTACGCGTAAGTAATGTACTAATGTTATTCATGGTAATTACTTCATATGTTTCTGCTGACAGAAGACACAAGATTTCATTCTTTTAAATAGGCGAGGACCAAACTGGATTGTCAAGACGAGCAAGGGTTGGTTGCACTTTTCAAGCACTCATTGATGAAGTATCGTTCCTACCTGAGGCTAGCGCACTTCGATGGCAAGCCTCTAAACAAAATTTCTGTAAAGTCTCCGGTGCTACATTTATCAGACAGTGACGGGAATAATCTTGTTACACATTGGTCTCGTTTGCAGCGTAAGGTACTGTCTATGATATCACATCACAATTTGAACTACATTCTGCATGTGCCTTAACGTCTCACTTGTACGAAAACTGTTTGAAGAAGAACATTCATTCTCAAGGGATCACAGAATCTCGCAACTATACTGCACACTGCATTACTCTTGTGAGTACCTCTTGCCTTGTATGACCATACTTACTTTCATAGCTGGTTGATTATGTAGCATCACTGCACATGTTAGCCTCGTTATCGTCCATTTGGTGGACATTATAAGATCTGTATGGACTCTTACATAAATTTAGAATCAACCCAATGCTGAAGAGGTTTAGCTCTGCAGTCCTCTTGTAAGGACTGAACGTCGTCTATCACTGTACTTATATTAATAGCCACTCCCTCCGTCCCATAATATAAGAACGTTTTGTATAGTACACCAGTGTTCAAAACACTCTTATATTATGGAAAGAGGGATTGGTTCATTGTGTAGCATTCTGCATTTTATCTCCCTCGCCCACCATTTACTAAAAAATATCAGATCTATATTTAATATTACCAAAAAAGTTGAATACATAGACAATGCCAGTGTAGAAGTGTAGCCCATTGCTCTTGTCAGTACAATTTGTCCTGTAACGCTTGTACTTCCAGGGATTGGTAGTTGATATGTAGCATCAATCTGCATCTTATCTTCATTATCCTCTATCCCTTCTAGTATTATCATATCTGTAATTACTGTCTACAAAATGTAGAGTACAGGCAATGCTTATGAAGAAGATTTTGTGTTGAAATTCTTGAGTTATCCTTCCCTTGACATGGAGAAGGGCATTATAAAGCCGGTGTTAACTGTTAATGTAAGTCAGTCCTTCTAAAGCCTGTGTTAACTATTAATGTAAGTCAGTCCTTCTAAAGCCTTTATCCTCAACTGTTGTTTAATTTGCTCATACTCCCTATCGTTAATTGCTGTTTAGTTTGTTGTTTCTATCAAAATGCATGTTCGCAACAACCATAAGTTCCAAGTTTTACTTGTAAAAACAAATTCCTTGTTCATACCATGCACATTACTCAATACTCCCTATATGTATGCTTGTTTTTGTGGATCTATAATCTAGTGTGTGGTGAAGCAGCCCATATTTGCACCTTGTCATCTCCTGTTTTATCTTACCGATGTGGCTGATGATATGAACAACATGCCATGCACATTAACCAAAATAGATACAATGATTGTCTTTGCCCTTCATCTATGCTTGTTATGTTGACATGGTAATCCAGTAGTGTGGTGAAGCTCCCCACATTATGAAAAATGCCAAATTATGCTATGATATTTTGAACTTACTCTTTATTTTCTAATTTGAAATTGGATGGAATTGACAGCGCAATTGTCATATTTGTTTATACACGTGCAAAACCTGTCATCTCTCTGCTTGCTTCAGGGTGATATGCCTGATGGCATGCACAAGTCTGCTGAAGGCTGTGAGACAAACCCAACATATATTGTAGCAAAGAAGGCAAAACATCTTGAAGATAGCGAGACAACCCCGTCTTGTCTTGATGTAGTGTTCAAGTTACTTGAGACTAGCAGTCAGACAAGCTCACAGAATTCGCTATCTGAATTAGTTCGAATTCTTCAGTCCCAAGTTCTAGCAGAAAGCCATTCTGCAACTCAACTTCGACTTGAAGTCCTATCTCTAAGAAAGATTGCGGAGAACACCAATGAGAACCTCATTGCTAAACAGCTACACCTGGAAGCTATGACCGACATGCTAGGCCGGTCTCACTGCCTTGCTCAGCAGCTTGCGCAGCAGTTCCCGCGCAAGGCTAACCTTTCTTGAACTGTCTTGGAAGTGGTCTTGGTTCAGTATTATTTTGTTACGCTACAATGGTGCCCAGTTTTTGTAATCTGCTTCTTCATTGCGCTTTATGATCACTGGTGGCAAACTTCAATGCCCAGTGGATGTAATATACCATAAATCCTTTATTGTATAGTGTAGGTTTATTCTAAGTTACTATGCCATAATTTCTTTATTGTATAGAGTAGGTTTTTTCTTAATTCCTACTAGTTACTGCCATCATTCGCTATCTGAAAAAATATGATGTAGTCGACCGGGCCGAAACATTTGCCTCTAACGGGCCTGCTTTTTAGCGGGCCACAATTAGGCCGGCCTGTCGGATGTGGGGTTCCGGCAAACCCTTAAGGTTCGAACACTGGGGTGCACCCGAAGTCTTTCCCCCCTACCGATCTACACCCTAGCTCGCTAAGATCTCGCGGACGAACTCGACGAACTCGCAACACAGAGAGACACGAGATTTATACTGGTTCGAGCCACCGTCGTGGTGTAATACCCTACTCCAGTGTGGTGGTGGTGGATTGCCTCTTGGGCTGATGATGAACAGTACAAGGGAAGAACAGCCTCCTGAGGTTGAGGTGTTCTTGTGCTTGGCGGATGAGAGCTGGGTGAATTGCTCGATCCGTTTGAACCTCTACTGTGGTGGCTAGCTCTACTTATATAGGCCCTGATCCTCTTCCCAAATATTGAGCGGGAAGGGAGCCAACAATGGCGAGCAAATTTGAAGGGCACTACAAAAAAAAAACACTTCCGTGATGATACGTGTTTGTCACAGTAGGTCGCATTTTTTGTCATACATGTACATCCATGACAAATTTTTGACAGAATCAAGATAGTCATACCTGTGATGTCGTAGAAGTGTTCCATGACATTACCAAAATTATTATCACGGAAGTGTCCACTTCCATGATGATAAATCACGTGTCACATAAGTGCTTTCGTCAAGGGTGACCGACACGTGGCATCCACCGTAACGGAACGCCGTTAAGCTATCGGGTCGGGTTTTGGATCCGATAACCCATTAACAGCCCCGACCAATGGGAAATTTCCACGTGTAAAATTCTTATTGACCGAACGAAACACGTGTCAGCTCGTCAGTGGGTCAGATAGGTGCCTATGATATGTCAACACGTGCCACGGCCCACCACTGGCCCATTTAGCTTACAAAGCCGGCCCGTTTGACTTGGTCAAAAGTTAACGGGCTGGCCCATGAAAAGCCTGTTAACGGTCTCTTTGCAAATAGCCCATTTTATGGCCCGTTAACACACGACCCGTTAGGCCCTAAAGGAAATCGGCCCAACAACGTCATGTGGGCCGTCGAATATAACACCAGCCCATTTCACTTTTGGCCCATGTATGGCCCACGACGTCTTTCGGCCCATATGAGGCCTTCTATCTTTCGGCCCTTTACAGGCCCACGGTGACTCTAGCCCATAATGAACAATAATTTTCTTTATACCCGTTAACGGCCCATGATTTACATGGGCCGTTTCCAGCCCGTGTTAGCTTTCGGCCTATTGACGGCCCATACGTTCTTGGGCTCCTTTTTGGCCCTCGATTACTTCCGGCCCGTTACTGGCCTGTTCCCCTAATGGGCCAAATTCGGCCCATGGTAAGAGTCGGCCCGTTACTGGCCTGTTCCCCTAATGGGCCAAATTCGGCCCATGGCAAGAGTTGGCCCGTTACTGGCCTGTTACCCTAATGGGCCAAATTTGTCCCATGACAAGAGTCGGCCCATTTCTGGCCTGTTAACCCGTTGCGCCGTTTCCAGCCCGTCCTATATTCTGGCCCATTAACGACCCGTTATGCCTGTGACAGAATTAAGCCTTTGCTGTCCTACGGCCTGTTAACGGCCTGTTACCCTAATGGGCCAAACTCGGCCCATGGCAAGAGTCAGCCCATCTGGCCTGTTAACCCGTTGCGCCGTTTCCAGCCCGTCCTATATTCTGGCCCATTAACGACCCGTTATGCCTGTGACAGAATTAAGCCTTTGCTGTCGCCTGTTACCGTGCTGGGCCGATACCAATTACGCCCGATTACGGCCCATGTAGACCCATTTATCCGACGGCCCGAGGCCCACCAATTACAGGCCCATTTATCGACGGCCCGTAGGAGACCCATGGATCCTACGGCCCGTATATGGCCCATGGTAGTTGCGGCCACTAGCAAACCAGGGAAAAAGAAGACTAGGAAATAAATAAGGCCGAAACTAACGCTAGGATATTAAGGCGATTGCACAGGTTACATCCACTCGGCATCAAAGATCGCCACCGGTGCAAATATAGGGAACACCCTACACTATACAAAAATGGCTTGCTGTTTTCTTCAGCCGGTGGCTGCATGTTAAGAATAAATTTTGTATCGCACCAAAACAAATTACAACTATATAACAAAAGGAAGGTTGGCATAAAACTTAACAGTCTAGCAGATAAATGCACCACCAGAAGTTCAGAAGCTCGGTTCATTTGACCTGACTGTTACGTTTTCATGCTGTATTATCCGATGGAGCACCATAACCCTCGCCTTCATTTCCCCTAGGCTCCTGAACAACATAGAAAATGTCTGATAGTCTGGTTTCAAAACCATGCATATCTTGACGACATTGAGCAATGTTTCTCCTTGTTTCACAAAGGGTCTCTGTTAGGGAATGGACTTGTGTGTGGAGCGCAGATACAACATTGCTTTGAGCTTGCATATCTTGATCATGAGGCAGTTTGGACGATATTGCCTTAACAACCAACCCAGTATTATGCAGGAACGTGCTTTTGGCACTATTAGTGGACAGGTACTGACCCACTGGAGCAAGAGCTGACATTGCGGTTATAGTTGCCTCGCCACCTTCAGAAGGTGGCGATTCCACCATTTTTTCCATAGCTCGCTGAAAAGTTGAGGTTTTACATTAGTACCAGAACAGAAGATATTAAGGAGGCAGCAAAACCAAACAAAATAGCTTTGGTCTATATACAGAACTTATTCTGGTGAACCCATGTAAAATATTAGTTGTATTTTATTGCAAAGTACATAATAAAACCAGGTTCTAAACATATGACCATGTACCATCGCTAATGTTTGTCTATTTCTTCACATTGTATTGACGGCCAAGGATAAAGAGACGAAGTTTATAATACGGTAAGCATAGTATGACATCATTCATATCACAAAACAACTGAGAACAGACAAATAGGCAATTCTAACGTTGTGTGGGCAAGTCCAGCACGGAACTAGATTATGGGTCAAGATCAAAGGAACATGACTCCTCTCTTTTAAACCTTGTAAGGTGCAATGATACGCTAAGACAATTGTGTATAAAATTGAAAAGAGTAATAGACATTGGCTGCAAACCATGCAGTTCAAGGCACAAGTCAGAGTAAGTAGTAGTTAAAAGGCATGAGGATTAAGGACTTACAACAGCAGCTTTGACTGGTGTAGTCATGCCCTTCTTCTTGCTGGTGTGACAGTCCTTGAAGATTTCCACAACATTTGGTTCAGGTACTTTTTGGTCCTTGCGGGCTTTCCTCTGCATTTTGAACAAGTCAATATAGATCTGATAATATGGTACAGTGAAAAGAGTGAAACAACAGCTAATTACAAGAGCCTCGCAGTGTGCAATATAGCTACGAGATCCTGTCGTCTGTTGGAATTTCACTTTTGTACGGTTGGCCTTGTTCTTTGAACAGTTCACCTACAAGAAGATAGATTTGTGTGGCACATGCATAAATAGGACTTCAACATGTGATCTGATCACATATATATATATATAATGTACCTGATACTTCGGATCAGACCAGTGTTTAACAAGTCCCCTCCAGTCTTCATCCGATATATTTTCCACTGGAGATGTTTGGGAAAGTTCACTGTTAGCCTTGCCTTCAAAGTGAGTTTTCCTCAAGTTATACCGATACTATCGCAGAGCAGACTTGAAAACATGAGTGCAAGCTTGTCTGGTTGCATCATCTTGGCTATCCAACTTGAACCTCATCTGTTGAAAATTATGGGAGTCTCATTATCAGCAACCTAGAAAGTATGGGACAGAGCAAGACGATATTACTAGTTTCCATACATAACCATACTTACAGATAAATGGTCGAGGAAGGTGTTGAACCGGGTTTCGTCTTTGTCATTCCTGTACTGAATCCATGTTGGGAGGATACGTACATGACACCTAACGGCAACCGCTGCCTCTGATACTAACTTGGCTGACTCTGTAGCATCACGTGGCCTTTTTAAACCTGCCTCAAAATGGATCTCCATTCTTCCTCCTCTAGATTTAGTTAACCTATCGAGCATTATCCCTGATGTTTGTTTCCTCTTGCGCCTAGGTGCTAGTCCAACAACGAACATAGGAAGTGTTAGTGTACATCAAACAGTGAGACTACATATAAAGAAGCATGCAACTGTAACTTGACTCCAGCAACTACCTTCTTGCTGTTGAAGCTCACAAGGTTCATCTGATGTTGCCAACTCGTCTTGTGTCAAGAGTGCTTGGGAAGTAGTGTCAGGTGGCAAGGAAGCTTGGGAACGTGCTGCTAGCTCAGTTGACGCACGAGTATGTCGTGCAGCTGATAGTACTGTGGTAGGTGTTGCAAGAACTAGGGCTGTCTCTGCTTGTTTGGTGGAAGCTATTTGTTTCTGTTTGGATTTTTTTGCAACTCGTGTAGCATGGGATGTCGTGTTTGTAGAATTTCCCGCTGGACTTTGACCTTCTATTGCACCATCAGTACCAGCAGAATCTGCAAGATTCATCCGCTTCTCATTCCCTGCCATTCTGTGTTTCTTCCTCTTTCTCTGTGCCATGTTAAGTCAAGCCGACAAGAAAAACGAATAACAATTTAGTTCTTTAGAACAAATTGATGCGTGATGCAGACGAACTGAACTTTGATGTTAGACAACCACATGATAGGAGGATGTAATATGTATGAAAAACAGGACGGAAGAGATAACCAGAACTATGATGTGTAAACTAAGAAGAAGACATTTCACCAAAGCAATGCAATGGAAGGTAGACACCATATGAAAGATGCTACAAATATCGCTCTGCCAAGTTAACAGTGTCTCATCATAAATGGCGTTTAAACAAATGTGAAGCGGTACAAGAAATAAATCATATGCAAGATGCAAACAACATCACACTACCATGTTAGAGGTCTCTCGTCATTAGTGCCATTGCATATTCACAGCATTGCATATTCACAGCTTATGATATGTAAACTAAGGAGAAGGCATTTCAACAAATTAGAAGCAATGAAAGCTAGACACCATATGAAAGATGCAACGAATATCACTCTACCAAGTTAAAACTGTCTCGTCATAAGTGCCATTTCAACAAATTAGTAGTACAAGCTAGAAAAGAATGTGAGATGTAACCTATATCACACTCCGAAGTCAAATGTGTCTTATGATAAGTGATTGTTGCAGGTTACACAACAGTAGTAATTTGATGTAAGAACATGGTGTGATAGACAGATATTGTATGTTCTAGAAACAGGAACACGTGTCTTATTCAAGTATAATGTGTAAAGTAAGCAGATGGAATTCAACAAATTAGAAGCAATACAAGCTAGACATCACACATAACATGCAACCACATATAACAGTGCCAAGTTAGAGGGAGCACCGGTGATGTTGCACTAGGGGAGACGTGCTCATCATAAACACAACTTTGTTGAGTGTCTATGCATGTGTTGTCTTGGAAATCATCTTGGGGGTGTGGAGGAGTAGAAACTGTAGAGGCCCTCCGTTCGGAAGGAGCACCTTTATCCACTGCCTTGCTAACTTCCTTCCGCTTTATTGATTTTGAATTGTGAAGTAAAACCGACAAGAAAAAGCAATAAAATTCTCTCTTCAGAACTCATTCATGTATGATACTGACAATAACTACTTTATTGTAAGGCAAACACATGATACCAGGATGGAATATGTACGAAAAACAGGACGGCATGGCATGTTCACAACTGTTTGTGTAAACTAAGCAGAAACCATTCCAGCAAATAAGAAGCAATGCAAGCTAGACACCACATGAAAGATGCAACCAATATGACTCTGCCAAGTTAAAAGCGTCCCATCATAAATGGAATTTCAACAAATTAGAAGCAGCGCATGCTATAGATCATATGAAAGATGCAACTAATATCGCACTGCATATGCTAAAGGTGTCTCGTCAAGTTGATTGATGCGGGATACAAAAAAACAATAGTTTTATGTAAGGACATGCTTAATAGACAGATGTACTATGTGCTAAATACAGGAAGGCATGTCACATTAACATGTATAATGTATAAGCTAAGCAGACTGGCACATGCAGTTTAACCAGATTGGAAGAATTACAATCTAGACACCATATGCAACATGCAACCACATATCACGCTGCCAAGTTAGAGCAAGCACATGCGATGCTAGTGTAAGGGAAATGCCGTAATCAACTACAGAGCTACGTTCACTATCTTCATCTAGCATTTCTATTTCTTGAGAATCATGTCAGGAGGCTGACGCTGCATTCTTTAAATGAGGAGTAGTCCCCTTGCCCGTTTGCCTCGTCATAAGTGATTGATGAGGGATACACAAGAACATTAGTTTGATGTAAGAACATGGTTAATACACAGATGTACTAGTATGTACCAAAAATAAAAAGGCATGTCATATTCAAAGGTATAATGTGTAAGCTAAGCAGATGCAATTTAACCAAATTGGAAGCAATACAAGCTAGACATCCGGCTGGAGTGGTGAGCATGATCATCTAGTACCTGAGAGCCTAGTGGGAGGCGGGCTGCTTCGCCACCATCGCAGCTTTTTAGTTGGCTTCCAGGTGATGCCTATCTTTGCTGGGCTTGTCACTGGCTCGGCCAGTGCCCTGACTAGCTATTTGTCTTCTGGTGCTCACGGGATGGTGGTTCATGTAAAAAAAATATCTTTCCTTATCTTACCGACTTCGGCCTTTCGAATACAAGCTAGACACCATATGGAACATGCAACCACATATGACACCGCGAAGTCAAAGCAAGCACCTGGGATGGTGGTTCATTGCGAGCGAGGTCATCAACTCCAGAGCTACGTTTACTGTCTCCATCTGCTGACACTGCACCCTTTACAGCGTTGTAACGTGTCTTGCCTACCAGCATACAAAGCTGGAGCGACTTCTCTCTTTTCTTTTTGGCTTCTCTCATGGCAGGAGAGTCTGAAATACCCTTGCATAAAAACACAATAGTGAGAGTAAGGGTGAAGTGTGTGCAGAACTAGTGCACTGTAAAAGTAGCAGATAGCAGGTGGCTGAAAAATAAATGACAGGAGACATATGATAGCTCTACAACATTGCATGGCAAACAAAATTAGATTCTACTCCGTGTGATTTTGTAATATATGAGCACAGGAAATGCAGTTACTCCTCCAGCACACCAGCACATGTGGTCATATCTAAGATAACAGTCGACTGAAAATAAATAGGTCAGTCGATTTTTTTAATGAACCGTCTGATCTATAAGGAACGGGCAGATGGCCTTTGTCTACCTCCCGCCAGTCACTGTTGACGATCTTTCTCGAACCGCCAGCGACCACCGGCCCAGACCCCTACCTCCGCCGCCCGCCCTCCCATCGACCTCACACCACCGTCGTGCTTAGCAGCACCCCCAGGCCATCCCTTTAATCCCGGCCGACCTCCAGATCGGGCGCCAGTAGCTCTAGGCCGCACACGCCCCTAAGATAAACACCAAGGCGCTGCTTCCCCGGCGTAATAGGCGTACTAGCGCCTGTTACGCCAGGGAATGCTTCCGTTAATTGGGTCAACTGGCCAAAAATTGAAATTCAGGGGGGCGACGGACCTCTAGCTAAGGTGAAATAGTATATGAGGAGAAACCTTGTGCATCGCGAGTTACTAGGAATATCTAGTATCAAGAAGAAGCGGTCAACTAGTGTCTTGTGTGGGATGAATACCGTGCAAGAAGAGACGTAAGATTTGCACGAATAAGGGAAGAGGAGTACCTTTTTCGGTTGCCGGTGTGGTCACCTCCACATGTCGCGCCGATTTTCTTCTTTTTACCGGGGAAACCAATGTTCTCTCCACATGTCGCGCCGATTTTCTTCTTTTTACCGGGGAAACAGATGTTCTGGTGGGTGCAGGCTTGGACGAACCCATGGCCAAATTGTTGACTGTGTTGCCGTGGCCGTATGTCGGCGAAGGGGAAGCAGATCCGAGGCGGCGAAGGACGGCGTAGCAGGAACAACTCCGGTGCGGTGGAGGGTGGCGAAGTTGGAGCGGCAGCGGTGAGGCGCAGGACAGCGTGGTTGAACTGGCTTGGGTACGGATGGCTCGGTCTCGGCTTCAACTACTAGCCGTGGAGGGCGTTGCGGTTGAGGTTGCGGTGGATGACGACATCGGGGTATCGGCTCCGGCGTGATGGAGGAGGGCGGCGGTTGATGGGTGGGATGGGGTGGCGGACGGAGGACGCCGGGGTTTCGCGGCTGGTGGAGAGGTAGTTTTGGCGCCCACGGAGTACGAATGGGGAATCAGACGGGTGGGGGGGAACCATGTTTTGGTCTGGGACGCGCTTGTTTTTGGCTTTTTTTTTTGAACAGAAGATGGGACGCGCTTGTTTGAAATTTGGGGAAAGTACAAACTTTGCCCCCCCTCTTAAATTTCGGACCTACTACGGGTCGGGGGTAGGATGGTAATCCCAGGTGTCCCGAATAGTGGGCGGGAGCGATTTCGGCCGCGCGCATGTGTGCTTAGGCGGCCATCGTGTATGAATGTTTTTCGGATGCGGTTGCGTGGCGTCTAGATGAAGCTACAAACCTACCCCGGTTTAGACCTTTGGACGTCGGGCCGGTAGGTTTCATGGGTCGGAGTTATTAGAAAAGTAATTTCCTTGTACTACCAAACATTGGTCTCACGCGGTTTCGGGCGAGTAGAGGCTCTTTTGGCGCTTCGTTCAAAATTTTGAAACACAAGCATTCACGTTTAGAGTACTCTTGAACTATGAGGATTGACCTAAATAGACAACGTTATATTTGACCTTGTATGTTTGAAAACCTCATTAAATTATCTGCTTCTTTTTGAAATTTTGACACTTGAAAATCCTATAACTACGATTATTTTGGAATGGACGAGCTAAATTTGAATCTATTTTGTACACGACTACATATGCTATTATGTACAAAATCAGAGCAAAGATTGGTGCCCCCATAATCTAGGTATGGTTTACAAATGCCATGATATCAAATTCAAATAATTGAATGGACTTCATGTTGAATTCGATTTTTTAAACCACCTTAAGTTGAATTCAAATGTATGCTAGTTCATAGGTTGCTATTTATAATGTCCATTGTGTAACTTTCGTATGTATAATGTGCTTTACACACACAACATGAACTATACTCACGTTTATATTCGATTGCTAAATCGATGCATTGTCTGGAGTTCAAAATACTAACTATGTGGATCAATTGTGTCAAATAATAACATAGACATGCTCAAATTCGATAGAATCTAGATGCCTGATGGATCAATGACCGCTCCTTATGCGAATTGCAAATATCATGATCCCATCCTAATATTTGGATACAATTTATATCTTTAATCAATGTGTAGAGCAGTCTTTTACGTGTAGTTTCACTCTCCATCGGTGGTCTCTCACACATGCTCACACACTCTCCCCCGAGGTGTCTTTCTCGCACACATTCTCTAGATATAACCCTCCCTCCCTCTTGTAACCATTTTACAACTGTTTTCACTAACCTTTATCACAAGCACTCTTCCTCTCGCAAACATACACACGCACAATCCTCATCGACCCTTTCTATATACATGGACATGCCTACGTGTCTCATGTACGCACATTATCTTTACGCATGTCTCTCACGCATTGTCTCACACCTCTCTTCCTAATCGACGAGTATGATTCTAGCAGAGCATTCTATAGGATGCCCCTTAAAGTTAGGTTGGATGAATAGTAATATCAGAGATAAAGGGGTTACCTTAGTCTGAGAACCTAGGGTTACAAATCCTAGCCGGCTTTGTCAGTGGACACAGAGTCCTTCACAATTCTGCAATCTTTGTCTTGTACGACTAGTCATCCATGGGTCTTCCTAAATGCGTCACGGGCCGACCAATGTGGCGCAGGACGGAACCGAACGAAGGGCCTCACCTCGACCCACCGTACCTCATGCGGTGACACACCCTCTGGCCCCCACGTCTCATTATCTTCTCACACCCACACATACCAACACAAACACCACACACACAGAAAATTTCTCCTGGTGCCTCTATTCCCCCCCCCCTTGCATATACACACTCAAGGGAATGGAATCTCTTGTCGTGACGTCATATTCGTCTCTCTCTCTAGACCACTCTCATTTCTCGTGCTATCTCTCCCACTCCCCCCCGTTGGCCCCTCTATCCATGTCTCTCTCGAATACGTAATACACACATACCTCTCTAGGCCCCGCCAAATGCATCAACTACACATTCACGCATGCATGTTACATCACATACCCCGTTGATCTAAAAAGCCCTCTCTTCACGTTTATTTCGCATACAACATTCCTTTTGAATAAAGTGTGGCCAAAAAATTATTTTAGAGTTTCTACATATATACAACATTACAAAGTTATATGGAGGAGTACGAACACTAATTTGCATTGCATGGTGCCCACAATGATATTTATTCCGCACTGTGAATTTGTATATTTTTATACTATATACAAAGTTAGTCATAATAAAGAGAAACGAAGAGCATCTCTCTCTCCATCGCATACCCCCCCGTACGCCCCTTTCACGTATGCACACAAAACTATCTCCAGGTCCTCTAAAAGTAAGCCCCCAGAAAATTCACGCATGTTTCATCTTTCTCTCGCGATATATGCAATGACGATCATTGTATTTGAAGCAAAAGCACGATACGTACATTGGACTTCAGAATCCACTCATTACGGTCACCATTTACGTTTAGTGGTTATTATACAGTCACGGGCTCACCGTACAACTCTGTATTTGCTCATGACATGACTAGTTGACCAGTTAAATGCTCCACGTGGCACCTCTAGTGTTGCATCACATTATCTCACTACCATCGTGCCCACCTGTCGACTTGTATCTACTCTACATCTACACTCTTATAAAATACATAAAATACACTCTTATAAAAAATAGAGTTGGTGATGATGGTGTGCCTGCCATCCTGCAACATAGGCCGTCCGATTTATATCTGACGGATAGGAAAGAAACTATGGCAATTTTGCAAAAAGGTACCCACACACCTCTCCACATTTGCAAATAAGGCCTTCCCTCGTTCATCCTTTTCTCTCACAAGATAAACAAGTCATACAAATGCATCTTGATGTTACGTGCAACGCACGGGCATCTTGCTAGTAAGAATGAAAACAAACGACAAAAAAATATTTGGACGGTGGTTCGAAGTCATGACCGCGGGCACAACGGACAAGGTGGCCTTGTATTGGTATGCCGAGCTGTCTGTTTTAACACACAAGAGCTGGTGTGGTGATTATACACACACGCACGCATGCACACGAACTGCATCCACGCAACACTCACACAAACACATGCACCCACCCACGCATGCAACACTCACACGTACACACGCAGCCACGCACGCACGCAACACTCACACGCACGCACGCAACACTCACACGCACACACGCACGCATGCATGCACACACCAGTACACCACACGACCAACACACACTCTCACGCTCAAGTGCTCAACCTACACGTGCATGCGCACACATCAGGCCCTGATAGACACATACACAACCAGGTGATTCCCGCGCACGGGTTGGAGCCTTGTCGCGCCTGCGTAAATTTGTGTTTATCTGACCTTTTGCCTATGCGAACTGACAGGTGGGATCCACAAGGAACGTGGTCAATTTTACTAGTCAACATGGCGCCACACAGACTATTTGGCCGGTCAACAGAGTGCAATCCGATGCTGAACTATGAGCAAGTGACCGTATAATCACCGCAAAACGTATATAGTGACCGTAATCAGCTTACTCTGAAGTTTGGTGACCGTATTACGCTTTTCTCTCTGTAGGCCCTCCAAAACTACATCTCTACACGTTCTCGCATGTTACATCTAACAACTATGCAATACAGCACTACTACTACACTCTAACACAATAAATCATATGTGTTTTTAGTTTTACTAGATATCATATTGTTACTTATAATTATTCAGTTTGCATACATTAAAATTGCCTTTGAAATGTATGGCCAGTATCATCTACCGCACGGGAAAAATCCTGCCCTTTCCTGTTTAATCGGGTTTTTATGGATGGATCGTGCAAAATAGCAAAACTATAGTACTATACAGTACAAGTGACAGTTCACTGGGCCGTCGTGTCATCTACTCCTCCGTCATAAGAGTGGAGCGCTCGCTTTCATAAATCTTCTAGTCCCTTTCGCCGACATGTGGGACATCAAGCTACCGGGTCCACGTGCCATACCGGAATACAATGCAGAGCAACCGGGGTGAAGCACCCCAGTCATGGCGCCGGCATAGTAATGAGCAATGAGGCGTCAAATCACAAAGCCGCACCTTTCCCGTAGTTAAGTTGGAGGGATGAAGCAACCATCATTTCACTCATTGCTGAATCCGCTTCTCCCTCATCTTCTTCAACTTAACCACGTGTTGCTTCTGCCGTTGTTCTGCCTCATGTGGGACGTGGATCGGCTTGGTAAAGCACTGACACGTGGGACCGCATGTTAGCAAACCGCCAGGACAACGTCATCCGAAAATAAGAAGCCTAATCCTAGACTTACAAAGGGCTACGTAGCTGCTACGTATACTTTCCATCTAATCTATATATGCCCCCCTGATTTTCAGGTGGGGTGGGCCTAATCCTCTCCTTTAATCCAATCAAATAGTCCCACATCACATCAGTTTGTAACTTTACGTAAACCATTGCGTGGATGTAGCATTGCTCAAATAAGAAACCTCCCCCGCCATCCGCGTGGCAAAATCACCTCCTTTTTACTAATCTTGATTCTATAATTTTTAGATCAATATAATTGAGATTTGTATAGATAGCACACAGGAGCAAAACCAAGTGGTACGGTTAAGGGCATCCACAATGTGTAGCCAAATGTGAAAATAGCTTTTGGCATCGTGGGAACCATTGTGGACGGTGTTGCCAAAGCCAAAAAGATGGAACCGAAGCTCCCTGGTTGATTGATTGAAGGAATAGAAAAATGCAACGTCTCTCCTCTTTCTCCCATGCTTGGACGCATGTAGTACAGTATAGAGCACAGAGTCTACTCCCCTGTCCCTTCTATCACAAATCACAAAAGCAGTGAGGCGTCAAATCACAAAAGCACGAAAGCAACCATCATTTCACTCTTCGCTGACTCCGCTTCTCCATCGTCTTCTTTGAGAAACCATCTCACCGCACTAGTACTCCTAGTAGTACTAGTAAAGGACTTCCTGGATGCAAATGAGGCGGTTGTCTCGGCTTGCAGGCGGCACTTGCGAACGACTTACCGTGGTCTCCCTCAATGGTGTTCTCCGTCGAACGCACTTCGCCAAACCACCAAAAAAAAGATATCATCGACGTCACCGCAATGGGGAAGGAAGTCAAATATAGTTACTACCTCCATTTTTTGTACACATGGCCAGTATATCAAAATTACAATTTGCAAAGGGCCACTAACACTAATCGAGGCAAAATTGATGGGGTTAGCAACCAAGGACATTAATATCCCCTGTATGCATGCGGAAGTGAGAAGGTTGGTTTGCATGACGCTGTATTAATCAAGCGATGAGGAGTGAGATGGTTAGCTCTTTGGTCTTTGGAGAAAAAATACACATTAATTGACATGTGAAACGAGGATTTGTATCGATTA
This sequence comes from Triticum urartu, assembly GCF_003073215.2. NCBI lineage: Eukaryota > Viridiplantae > Streptophyta > Magnoliopsida > Poales > Poaceae > Triticum > Triticum urartu. The sequence continues at coordinate 152,929,445 of NC_053028.1, read as the reverse complement.
AATCCCGCGAAGGAAAACCCTGCCTTTCTTTTTTAACACTAGTACTCCTAGTACGTACTACTTATCCTGTTTGGATCTAGGCCTTGCATTGCCAAACTTCGCCACACATTTTTGCCAAGCTTGCCTAAAGGTTTCAAAATGAGAAGGAGGTACACTTGCGCACGGCTGTCGAGGTCGCACCGCACCCTCACACGGTCGCTCCTGCACGCCGCGGTCGCACCGCACCCTCACACAGTCGCTCCTGCACGCCGCAAACCCAACCAAGGGAACGCACCCTCACCGACACGTGCTGTCGCATGTGAACAAACCAAACTCAGCCATCCTATCGCTGACACATAATTCTCGTTCATAGAATATGTTTATCCAACCGCATGTTGGGGAGTATCCATACGGCCTGTGCGGTGGTCTGTTGGGGAAGAAGAAGAGGTGAGGAAGAAGGAAAGAAGGGTTAGGAGACGTAGGATATTCATCCAACCGCCTGAAATGGTAGACTGACCCAAGTCAGGCGACTTGCATAACAAATATATGTTTTTACACAGCAAAAGATCCATAAAAACAACAACATAAAGAAAAACTATCACTGCTCGCGGAAAGAGACGGCCTCGTCGTCTTTGGCTGCCGACGCGAACCAGCCGTCGCTGCCGACGTGTGTCTCCGCACCGTGGTTGTCCTCGGCCTCCAGCTACTCGTTCAAGCAGAGGGTGCGGGCGCTCTGCACGGACAAGAGCACAGCCCGGTTCAAGTCGAGGACGTCCGGTTCCGCCTGCAGGAGGGCCTCGATGGCAGCGGCATCCGCGCGCTCCGCGTCGAGTCGAGCCTCCGCCGCCCGGTTCAAGTCCAGGACGTCCGGTTTTGCCTGCAGGAGCGCGTCGATGAGAGTGGCATCTGCGCGCTCAGCGTCGAGTCGAGCCTCTGCCGCCCGGTTCAAGTCTAGGACGTCCGGTTCCGCCTGCAGCAGGGCCTCGATGACAGCGGCATCCGCGCGCTCCGCCTCAAGTTGAGCCTCCGCCGCCCGGTTCACATCCACGACATCCGGTTCCGCCTGCAGGAGATCCTCGATGGCAGCGGCATGCGTGCGCTCCGCGTCGAGTTGGGCCTCTGCCTCCCGGTCCTCCTTTAGTATCGCCATGTTGAACCACTGGTCCGCCTGCACCATGGGGGACTCGGACGCCGGCATGAAGTTGACGTCCATTGTCTCATACCCGTCGGGGGCCTTCTGTGCCGCGACCTCCGCCATGAACATTGGATCAGCTTCCTCCTCCTCGTAGCTTGGCTCCAGAGAACTCGGGGATTGGCCCGCCGCAAAGCGAGCTTGGGAACGGAGGTCTGTGGCACCGACCGCCGCCGCGATTTCTGCGCGGCGCTCCAGCGTCAGCATCTTGTAGTAAGTGATCTTGCGGCGCACCATGGCTTTCCGGCGAACTAGGAGACGCTTGATGCGGGCTAGGGGATCGAAAGGTGGGAGATTTGGTGTGGTTTTAGGGCAGTGGCTGGCGTAGGCTGAGCAGCGAAGGTTCTGGTGTGAATAGTGGTTCTGGTGACGACCGGTCAATTGGTTTTGACTGTACACCGCTCTTGTCGCGTTTGTGTTGCAGCCTGGCACGTTGGACCCTCCACGTCGCTCACCGAATGGAACGCGCTTCGTCTTGCGTTTTTGCTCGCTTGTGGGACCACAGTTGAGAGCAAACCGACGTCCCTCCCCCTCCCCCGCTCGCGTCATTTATTATACCACCACTCCCTCCGTTTTATGCGGAGTAAATAAAAACAGCGGGAGTATACTACGGATGAGGATCCCCTGACGTGGCCGAAACCATTGAGTAACTGACATGCGGGGCCTAGCAAGCATGGGGTCTGCTAGTAAGTGACCGAACGGGAGGGTAAGGCAGGGATACCTACGTCAGAGGATCCACTTCCACTATACTACTTTGACCAAATGTTAGAGTAATAATATATGACATGCAACTTACACAAATGTTAGAGTAATAATATATGACATGCAACTTACACAAAGCATACAGGGTCTAATGCATTTTTCGAGGCTAACTTTGACCAAATGTTAGAGTAATAATATATGACATGCAACTTACACAAAGCATACGGTCAAATTCGTATGTGAAAGGAGTTTCCAATGATATAATTTTCACATTATACATCTCATGTACTATTAATCTTGTCAATAGTCAAAATTGGAAACCATCTCGAGTACAAATCTAGGAGTATGTACGAATCTAACAATATTGATTGGGCGTTGTTGAATGTTGATACCTTTTTGATCAAAGTAGAGATACTTTTACTACACATAAAACTTATATGTAAACTAGAAAGGATAGGAGGGAGTATATTGTACGTTCAAAAACGAAACGAACATTGAATACCCATTATATATGATTTGCGGATGCTATGATCACCGGTTCAAAATTTTGAATCCGCCTTAGGTATCACGTGCCCCCACTCGTTCCCTCCCGATTTCATCTCGGGGTCCGGAGATCTATTGAAAGAGGACTAGGGTGGGTACATGCGAATGATACTCGGCGGAATGTTCAAATGAGGCATGCGGGAGGATGGACTCGACTGGAGGGCGACATGATTGATGGAGAAGAGGGTAGGAGAGGAATGAGAAATAAGCAAACGCCACATGATTATACTTGAACGGCTCAAATAAACAATAAGTTGTCTCGCTTGGCCTACATAGTGAAAGGCCTAATGCGCAACGTGGAGCACTGACGCTCGAATATGGCCAGGAAAACAGGGAAACCGACATGTGGGGCACACCCGTCGGGACGACGTAGCGCAGACTAGTCCAATGGAGGAGCTGGCCCACGACCTCCTCGCCACCGACAACCGTTCATGTGGGTTGTTGGGGCCAACAACGGGGTGCAGCTCCAGCACCGCCTCTGGACACGGCGACCATGGTGAGCGACACGCTCATATCGTCGCTAAACACGGTCGGTTTCAGTGTGCCGAGGGTGGCGTTAGTGCTGTGGCATGACCAACGGTATGTTTGGTTTGTGCCCAAGGTTGCCCCATCAAAGCATTGGGTAGCCAAAATTTTGGTTGAGGTATTGGTTGCCCATGATTTTGCCGACATTGGCAAGAAAAATGAACTAGAGTTGGCTAGAGTTCATTGGCTTGCCAAAGAAATGGCAACCATCCAAACAAAGACCAATCTTTGGGTCATGACCAAAATTTTGGTTGAGGTATTGGTTGCCCATGATTTGGCCGACATTGGCAAGAAAAATGAACTAGAGTTGGCTAGAGTTCATTGGCATGCCAAAAAAATGGCAACCATCCAAACAAAGACCAATCTTTGGGTCATGACCAAAATTTTGGTAAGGTGCACTTTGGCCACAATCCAAACACACCCCAACACCCGGCTTGTCGAGGATGCACGGGGCGCCGCGACGCGTCCGCGGAGTGGTGTAGCGCAGCCAACTGCATCCTCTGGACCTGAGACCATGCCGGGTCGTCTTGCTTTTTCAATGACATGCGTCGATCGCATGTGAGCAAAGGGCATCTCCAACATTGCCATGACCGCAGCTGACTACCCTGGCACACCAAAAACCCTCGTCCCTCGCGCCGTCGCGCGGTGCGTTCCCAGCCGGCGCTAGCTGCCCGCATTCATGCCGTCCGTCCGTATGCCGTCGTTAAGAGGCTCGGTGCCCGAGGAACCAACTCCGGCGACATAATGACGCACCAGGAGGCTTGGCCTCACCGGAATGCGCTACTTAAAGCGGGAATGCCCAGCTAACCTCCACACCATAGCGCATCGTCCTCCTACCTGGAACCACATCCGCCATGACCACAAGCGCGAACGTTCTGCGGGAGAGCTTGTCTTCAGGGATGGAGCTCGAGGTCGCCGCCCTCGCTCAAGTCGCTGCACAAGCAGTGGCCATGCTGGCGGCCGACGACGGGAGCACCGTCAGCCACGCGTCCTACTTGCTGCCGTCCAACGTCCGGCACCGCCGAGGTCGGGGACTCCTCCGAGGATGAGTAGGGCATGGGAGGCGGCAGGGCATGGTGTGCCAACTGGCCGGTCCGTCTCCCGTGTTCTACTTTTCCTCGCCGGAGACTGCACCTTCACTGCACGGGTCTTGAACCCCGCCCCCGTACATGGAGATCACAGATGGAGGACGTCGGTCGCCGCCGTAGAATAGGTTTAGGCTCGGGTTTCTTTTATTTTTTTGTCCTATAAAAGTTTGAAATGTAATGAAAATCTGCCGTGTTTGCATTAATCTCGGCCGGTGTATATGAACTTTCACAATAATATACATATTGTAGGAGTACTAGCAAGATGCCCGTGCGTTGCACGGAAGATCAAGATCTTGTGGGAGAAAAGGATGAACGAGGGAAAGCCTTATCTGCAAATGTGGAGAGGAGTGCGGGTAAATTGTCATAGTTTCCTTCCTATCCGTTAGATATAGATCGGACAGCCTATATTGCAGGATGACAGGCACACCATCATCACCAACTCTGCTTTTTATTGAACCGAGACAAATCTAACATGCGAAGTAAAATAAACACATAGAGTCTATACATACACAAATTATCTTAGGCACTCCAATAGTACGTCCACTACACATTCACGCATTTCACATCTTTCTACATCTATGGGAACCTACGAAAGGGTTAACGTAAATTGCCTCTCTCTCTCCTCCCCTGATTTTCATGGTGGTGGGCCCCTCCCTCCCCCCAATCTACAATCAACAGCTCACACGTTTCACATGATGTTAATTACGTAACTGGGATTACGTAGGTGTAGCATTACTCGTCCTAAAAAACCCAACTAAGCCAACCTCCCAGCATATCGCGCGGGAAAAGACCCGGCCGCTCCGTTTTAGTCGGGATTACCGGATTACTAGTAGTAGTATCGATGGATCGCGCGAAGCAACAATTTTTTTTGAGGGGCCGAAGCACCTAGTTTAAAAGGAAAAAAGGCGGTACACTCACAACACTCCTATCGCGGTCGCATTGCACCCCACACACGTTCGGTCCTGCACACGGCTCACACAAACGGAACGCGCTTCGGCTTGCCTCTTCACTAATCTCACTGTTTGCGAAAGTAGTTTACTGTCAATATGCTCTACTTAAGAAGCTTCCTTGCCCTGTTCTGCACTCAATCTGCTTAGCTGAGATGTCATGCCTAGGCCGATTAGTTGCTAAAATATCCTGCCATATATTTATTGTGACGTAGATTGCCATGGTCTAGTAGCCAATCTGTTAGGTGGAATAGCTATGCACCGTTTTATACTCGACCTTTGTTGCTACGATGGCCTTCGATAGTTCGATGGCTATGTGCTCGGCCTCATTGACTGCTGAAACAGCCTGCCATAATTTGGCACTCAAATCTGTTTGCTGAATTAGCTTTACATATATTTCGTTACTTAGATCTGCTCGTCCAAATATCTTGCCATAGCTTTAGACATCGACCTAGGTATTTTTTTCTAGACTTCATAAAAAAGCATATATGTTTTTCCTGTAATATCTAGTAGAAGAACTAATTTGTATGTCTAACAGATGGACAAGACTTGGATAACTTCTGCTCGAAGATTCTCCGCTGCATATGTCGAGGGGGTTGAAAACTTCATGAACTTTATCAGAGCTGAGTACGGTGGTCCGAAATCATATGTGCTCTGCCCATGTAGCAGTTGTATGAATTCAGTTACAAGACCCCAGTCAACTGTGCAAAATCATCTACACTTGTATGGGATGTCGGTCACATATACTAGGTGGGTTCATCATGGTGAAGCTGTGAACGTCAATGTTATTGACTACGTGGAAGCAGCAGATCACCATCTTGATCTGCCTGATGCTCAGGTGGAAGAGGAGGAGGAGGCGGTGGTGGCGGAGCCACTGAGTTTGACCAACATTGAAACAATGCTACGAAATGCTGTGCATTCCGTGAACTTTCACCTGCAGAAGAAAAACGGTGGGCCCGCATATTGGAACAATGCAAAGTTGCTGTCACCCCAGGAAATAAGCTGTCAGTATTCTCAGCTATGGTCACCTTTCTTCAGGTGAAGACATCTGAGCGGATGACCAACAAATCATTCGATGCGATGTTGGCTGCTTTCCGCGAATCTTTCCCAGATGCGTCTAAGCTGCCACACACCTACAGTAAAATGAAGAATTTCCTTCGTGCAGTTGGAATTGGATATGATATGATCCATGTTTGTAAGAATAATTGTGTTCTGTTTCGGAAGGATTATGCCAACTTAAGTGAATGCCCGAAATGCAAATCATCAAGATGGAAAGATGGCGATACTGTGAAGAGGATTCCTCATAATGTTCTGAGACATTTTCCAATTACACCAAGATTGCAGAGGTTGTTTCATGATGCTGAAACAAGAGAGGATGTACTGTGGCATTCTAGGAACCAGGAGTACAGAGATCAAAATGTAATGAGCCATCCATCTCATGGCAGTGAGTGGAAAAGCTTCAATGATAAACACAAAGAGTTTGCTGCTGACCCGAGAAACATTAGACTTGGCTTAGCTTCAGATGGATTTAACCCATTTGGCCACCAGAGCGCCACATATAGCATGTGGCCAGTGCTTGTTATCCTTTACAACATGCCTCCAAATGTCTGCACCAAAGAATCAAACTACATGATGGCCTTGCTCATCCCAGGTCCAAAAAGTCCTGGAAATGATTTTGATTTGTTCATGGAGCCTCTTGTGGAGGAACTTCAATAGCTATGGAAGGGTGTTCTCACTCGAGACCTATATAGCAGCCCACCAGCTGATTTCTTTCTGCGTGCTGTTATAATTTGGTGCATCCATGATTATCCGGCTTTGGGCACTATGTCAGGGCGAACGACACATGGTTACAATGCATGTGTTCGCTGTGACAGGAATCCGCTGTCATACGCAATACTTAGAAAGATCTGTTACATTGGACACCACTGTTTCCTTGCCAAGGACAAGCCGCATCCTAGAAAATACCGAAGACATGTGTTCAATGCAAAGCATGAAAACTGTGATGCGCCAAAGAGGCTCACCGCCGATGAGTTGCAAGTGGAATTAGAGAAGGTCAGGCATATTACACCAGGAAACCATCCTGGTAATGGTAGCGGGAAAAGGAAGCGTGGCAGGGTAGAAGAGAGATTATTGTTTACTCGCAGGTCCACTTTGTGGGACTTGGAGTATTGGAAAGATTTGGATCTGCGGCTTAATCTTTATGTGATGCACATCGAGAAAAATATATGTGACAGCATTATCGGCACACTTCTTAATATTGAAGGCAAGACAAAAGATACCTTAAAATCTAGGATTGATTTGACACACCTGGGTATCAGAAAGGATTTGCAGGTGCAAGATGAAGGTAAACCATGGGATATGGCATCAGCTGTGTACGTCTTGGACAAGGTAAAAAGAAAAGAATTCTGTGAGGTCCTGTCACGTGTGAGATTCCCACATGGATTTGCTTCCAAGCCTGAAAGGAGAGTCACTGCAGATGGAAACAAGGTACAAGGGTTGAAAACTCATGACTGCCACGTCCTACTTCAAAGGGTTTTACCTGTTATCCTTAGAGGATTGGGCCGCCCTGACTTATACAGAGCAGCTGCAGAGTTGGGACAATTCTTCAGGGAACTCTACAGTAGGAATATCAGGATAGATGCTTTGGAGCGTCTTAGAGGCAAGATACCAACTATCCTATGCGACCTTGAGAAGATATATCCTCCAGCCTTCTTTGATGTGATGGTGCATTTGGCTGTTCATCTACCTGATGAGGCACTACTTAGAGGTCCAGTACAGTATGGCTGGATGTACCCTATTGAAAGGCGGCTAGGCACTTTCAAGGCCTATGTTAGGAACAGAGCTAGACCCGAGGGTTCCATTGCAGAGGCCTACATTGCTACAGAAGCGTTGACATTCTGCTCAAAATACATTGAAACAGCTGATCAGCTTAGCAAAGAGGTGGGTGAAGACAATCTCGGGCTCAATGTTTTCGATTATTCTGTTCGAGTTACAGGGAAGAGTCGACAAGAGGACAAACCTAAAGATTTGGACAAAATGGTTTGGTATGTGTTGAATAACTGTCCTGAGATACTACCTTATATCAAGTAAGTGCAGTACTACAGCTTATACATCGTAATCTACTAAACTTGCAGCACATTCTTATATATTTAGATGTTTGACGCGATCACTATGTTGTGCAGCATCTACAAAGAGGAGTTACTGCCACAAAATCCAAGAAACATTGACAAACTGGTTATGGCAGGATTTGCGAAATGGTTCAAGAACCATGTAAGCTTTTGAAGTGCACTGTCAGTTTTTTAAATATATTGAGTACATAAGATGATCAGCTTGTCTATTTTCTAACCATAGGTTAAGAAGATGCTCGAGGATGCGCAGGCAGTTGATGATGCCCTTTACTCACTAGCAATGGGTCCTGATACTCGGGTAAGACATTATGAATCTTGCGTTGTTGGAGATGTGCGCTACAACACCCTTGCACGAGACGAAGGCAGGAAGACACAAAACAGTGCCATCATGAGCACGGATACGTATGACAAAGAGACAACTAAAATATATGCTAACAAAACAGACATTGTTCAGTTGCAGTATATGTCCAGTTTCGAGGATCATTGGTGTGTGGTTCTGTTGTGCTGTCGTTGGTATAACCTGTTTTCCAGGATCGCAGAACCCAGAGCTGATGATTATTTCAAATCCATCAATGTCAAGGCGGCGTACCAGATCAACGAGCCTTTTATTTTGGCAAATCAAGCAACATAGATATTTTTCTTGGAAGACACATTTGCACGTAGCGATGACTGGAGAGTATTGCAAAGGTTTGAGCAGAGGAATTCGTTTAATGAAGTTGCACAACAAGATGATGCTTACACTGCTCCTGATGTACAAGATAACACAGATGTTCCTAATATCTTTGAGAACCATCATGTCAATGACGCCGGTGAAAAGATTGCCTGTCGTGCTGTGAACATACAAGAGTTGATCAAGAAGAAGCCAATGTTCGAGGACGTTGAGGACGAAGAACAAGATGACACCATGGGGAATTATGATTCAGACTGATACACATGGCGAAGATGTTGACGCTACTGCTGTGGATGATGATTACATTGCTTTTGTCGTATTTGCCTGTCAGAAGATGTTTTTTTATCTACTATGTGAAATTGTGTTTGCTATGACAACTGAAACCTGATGAACATGTTGTTTAGTATTTTGCTGTGAGAACATCACTTGTTATGTATGCTGATTTGTGTTTGGTGATTGTATGACAACTAAAACATGATGACATTGTTGTTTAGTTGTACTCATATTTGGCTGTGAAACTTGAATTTGATGACATAGTTTGCTGTTGGACTGCAATTTGCTCGACGTCTTCGAATGAGAACAAAGCTGACTCGACAGGGCCTCTGCTATTTATTTATTTATTTATATGAGCAAAAGGGGATACCCCCTGATTTCCGTTAATAGAAATCATTAGATGTTCACAACACTACGCCCAGCCTGCTACATAGGTTTCATTCATTACTAGTTTCAGCAAAGTGCTCATGTCGTAGACACTAAATACATCACGAGTGCTACATACACTGCAAATAAAGAGACAATGATCCTACAGAGCACATCGATTTTTCCCATTATCTTCACAAGCTCTTTCATCTCCTCATTGCTGTCAAGGCCGTTCAGCAGCTGTTGCTTGGCCATGATTAGAGGAACTGCATCTTTAACCTTCTGCTCTGCATCTTCCTCTTCTGCCGTTCCTTCAGTTACTTGTCCAACACCCCAACCTGCTGGTATTGGGATTCCTCGGCTAACCAAATAATCAGCGTAGTTGCATTCCCCCACATCATCAACTTCCCAGAAATACAAATCACACGAATCTTCCCTTTTATGCACGAATCAAATTGGAAGATCATCAACCAAACTATTAAAAAAATCAGCAACTGGAAGCAACAGAACAACACTTAAACATATTATTACCCCATGATTCGGGCATTTGTAGAAGACTCGGCTAGGGTTGCAGATTGTGGTTGAGACGCGACGGATGACTCTGCGTGATTTGCAGCGGTGGCACCACACCAACGGCAGCGGATTGCGATGAGCAATCGGCTATGGTGCGCGTGCCGGCGAGGGTGTGATGAGACCCACAAGCGATGGTATGGGTGGCGACTTGGCGCATATCTGGCTGTTGCCTGCTGAAGAGCAGGTGGATGAGCAGCCAGCGGACATGGTTGCTGCGGCCAGAGCTTCTGATGCTAGGCAGAGTAAGTAGAGAAGAGGAGAAGCGAATGTTGGATATGTCAGTTTCATTACTTGCAGAGTAGCATAGCACCATATATAGTCATAGTCTAGGTTTGGATTCGAACCAGCTACAGGAGCACGTCTTTCTTTTTTCTAAAACTCGGCAACGTCTCTTTACTGGTACACTAGCTTGTTCTGTATGCCTTCCCAAGTCTTTGATTTTCTTTCCCTTTTTTGCAAGGAAGGAAGGAGGACAAAATTGAGAGTTCCTGGGACTCGAACCCAAGACCTCTTGGTTGAAAACCAAGGGTGCTAGTCACTTATGTGGCGAACGTTCCCTGTGAGGAGGACGGAAGACGAATGCATTTTCCTCGCAGTTTTCTTCCTATATATAAAAAAGTATGCTACTTGGTGTCCGCTTACTAAACAAATGATTGTGCCAACCTTGACCGTTGGATTGACATTCAACGTCTGTCGCGTTTCTTCAGTCTCTTCTTCCTCGAGCCGCCAAAGCCAAACCAGCGCCGGCGGGACCACCTGCTCCCGCCTCCCACGGCTGGCTGTGATCTTCCCCGGCTCCTGTTCCGAGGCCTCACCATCGTCCTTCGCCTTGGTTCGCTCACCGCGGCGCCGCCCTCCGGTGTTGTCAACATGGTCAACAACCGAGAGGAATAAGGAGATGACTGTACATGGTGAGGATGACAGTAGGGACCCAGCAGCGCGCGCAGTAATTTTGTTTTTTCGGGACGGAGAAGGGTATCAACTGGGTTGTGCGGGACCTGTGGCCCGTCTAGCCCAGGCTTTTATTTCATATGTTTAGCACATGACCAGCCCAGTTTGTTTTTTTCCTTTCTGAAAATGGCTAGCCAGCTATTTTGTTTTTTGCAGAATAACCAACGTAGGCCTACTTGCTTTTCTACGCCCTGCTGGGCCGGAAATCTTTCAAGACGAGGAGGGATGCATTTTGCCCAGAAAATGGGCTATAAGTAATAAGAAATGGGCTATAAGCAATAATAAATGGGCTGTAAAATGAAAAAAATACAGCAAACAGGCAATTAGTTCCAAAATACTATTTTCTTTCGGATTTTGATATTTTAAATTTCATTGTTTCTGTGCGGGTAAAATTTCATTAAATTTAAATTAAGGTATATGCTGTTTGGGACAGATTTGGAGGCTAACTTGTGGGTCTACTAGGTTGACGTGTACTTCGGCTTTGTCATCTTAGTCCACAAACGATTCTAGCAGCAGTGACCGTTGGATGTTAATCCAACGACCGTGCTGCTTCTTCAATATCTGATCTTCTTGCTCCAGCCGCCCAAACCAGCTTTGGTGGGACTGCCTGCTCCCGCCTCCCATGGCCGGCTGTGCTGCCGCACAGGTCGCACCACCCCACCCTACTTCATTGCTGGCTCCCGTGGCTAGGCCATTCCTCTACTCACCCACACCTCCTGTTATTTTCCGGCGACGGCAGCCGGACCAGTAAACCCTCGTACTCCCCACCGCGTGGGCAACCATTGCCGAGTCTTCCCCGGCTCCGTGTTTTTCCCTTCCTAGGCCTTGCTGTCGTCCACCGCCATGGTGCTCTCGGCGCGGCCTGGTCAACTTGGTCAATGAACGACATCCATCGGCCGTGGACTATACGCGCAAAATAATGATTCCTCCACCTGACAGCTGGGACCCACCGGAAGGGCCTTTGTATTTCGCAAAAAAAACGTTCCCCCCGCTGACATGTCGGATGCACCAGCTATATCTTCGCACGCAAGGAAGTGCCTCCTTATTACGCATAAAAAAATGAATACCCCCTGCTAGCTGGGACCCACCATAGTGGGAGGATGACTTGTGGGCCAACTAAGTTGACGGGGACAGAGGGCTTTGTCAACTTAGTCAATATGAACGATTCTAGCTCCAGTGACCGTACGATGTCCATCCAACGGCTGTAGTGCTTCTTCAACCTCTGGTCTTCTTGCTCCAGCCGCCCAAAGCAGCACCGGTCGTGCCGCATGCTCCTGCCTCCCGTGGCTGGCTGTGCTGCCGCGGAGGCCTCACCGCCCCCTACTATTCCCATCGCTGGCCAGGCCCTGCAGCGATGGCAACCTCACACCGCAGCCGAACCAGTGAACCCTCGTACTCCTCTCCGCGCGGGCTTCCACTGCCGCGTCTTCCCCGGCTCCGTGTCATCCCCTTCCTAGGCCTCGCCGTCGTCCACCGCCGTGGTGCTCTCCACGCGGCGTGGTCAACGTGGTCAAGGAACAACTTCCATCAGAAGAGTATTGTACATGGAGAGGCTGACAGCTGGGTCCATGGCCACAGCCCAGTTTTTTTGTGATTTGCCAAGTAAGTCGCTTTGTCAGGCCTTGGGCTGCAAATCTTTCAAGACGAGGAGAGCTTTCATTCGGCTGGCCGAGAAAATGGCCCATCAGTAATGAGAAATGGGCTGTACATTTTTAAAACACATCAAACCGGCAATTAGTTTCAAATATCTTTTTTTTTCATTTCAAGATTTGAAATTACATTAATTTTTATGCATGGAGAATTTGTTGGATTTTATATTGATATACATATATTTTTAAAATCAGTTTGAATGTGATTTGAAATTTCGGGATTAAAAATAGTTCGGACCGCACCGAAATATGCAAAATTTCATATAATTTTTTAACCGTGGCCACAATATGGGCTGTAATGCTAACAAAAGAACATGGGCTCAAAAAAAACCTTAAGAATTAGAAAATGGGCTGTAAATTATTAGAAATAATGGCAGATGGGTTGTATGGTGTTTTCCACAGATTTGAGGCTTTCCTAAAAAAAGGTTGACGCACAAGCAGTGACTGTTGGATGTCCATCCAACGGCCGTCGTGCTTCTTCAATCTATGCTCTTCTTGCTCCAGCCGCTCAAACAAGCGCCGGCGGGACTGCCTGCTCCCTCCTCCCCGCGGCCGGCTATGCTGCCGCGCAGGCCTCACTGCCCCACCGTACTCCCATCGCTGGCCTAGCCATCCCTCTACTCACCCACTCCTGCTGTTATTCTCCGGCGACGGCAGACGAACCAGTAAACCCTCGTACAGTCGTACTCCCCTCCGCGTGGGAAACAACTGCCGAGTCTTCCCTGCCTCCGTGTCGTTCCCTTCCTAGGCCTCACCGTCGTCCACCACCCTGGTGCTCTCGGCGCGGCCTTGTCAACATGGTCAACGACCGACATGCATCTGAAGTGGACTGTACGTGGAGAGGCCGACAGCTGGGTCCACGGCCGCACGCAAGGAAATGTCTCCTTATTACGCGCAAAATAATGATTCCTCCACCTGACAACAGGGACCCACTGAAAGGGCCTCTGTATTTCGCGAAAAAAAAGTTACCGCCGCTGACAGCTCGGACCCACCAGCTATATCTTCGCACGCAAGGAAGTGCCTCCTTATTACGCACAAAAAATGAATACTCCCCCTGTTAGCTGGGACACAGTATAGTGGAAGGCTGACTTGTGGGCCTACTAAGTTGACGGGGATGGAGGGCTTTGTCAACTTAGTCAATATGCACGATTCTAGCTCCAGTGACCGTACAATGTCCATCCAACGACCGTAGCGCGTCTTCAACCTCTGGTCTTCTTGCTCCAGCCACCCAAACTAGCGCCGGTCGTGCCTCGTGCTCCTGCCTCCCGTGGCCGGCTGCGATGCGGCGGAGGCCTCACCGCCCCCTAATACTCCCACCGCTAGCCAGGTGTAACACCCCCAGTGTCATGCTACAGTAATCTCCTGTTAATGGAGCCATGTCATCATGTTACTGTTGCTAATCTTCACTTGATCCAAATCACAATTCAAATTCAAATCCAATCTAAAGTCAAAATTCATATTTGCGAGACATGAAATCTAAAATGTTCATCATGTGGCAATTATTCTTTTGACAATATTGGCAGTGAACCTTTTTTCCAAAATGTCTAAGTGCCCTAAACTAGTTAAAACAGTGGCTAAAGCATTTGAATTAAATGCTTTTTAAGTTAAAAAATGCTAAGCTAATGTATTATAATGTTAAGCTTAATGTGGCAGTAGCCTAAGTTATACTCTTATGCTAAGTGTAAGTTTTATAAATTATAAAACTGTTTTGCTTTTTGAAAATAAAAGAAAGCAGAGAAGTTTTAAAAGAAAGCCAGAAACAAAAAAATGTGTGAAAAGGCCCACTGCCCCTGGGCCTAGACCCCCCCCCCCGGCCCAGTCGGCCAGCCCATCCCGGCCGGCCCACCTCTCCCCGCTTAACCCCCCACGCCTCCTCGAACCCTAGCCCGATCCACCACCACACCCGCACGACCCCCACTCCTCCTCGTTCCCCACTCCCACTCCCTCACCCGATCCCGTCTGGATCGAGATCGGGGCAGCGAGCCCCGACCACCTCGCCGTCGCCCCTCGCCACCTCATCGACGCCCGCCTCTCCGTTTCCTCCCGCATGGCGCCCCCCGACCCTATGCCTGCCCTTGACGCCGTCGCCTCGCCGCTCGCCATTGTTGGACCTCGCCCGAAGCTACTCGACTCCGCCTCCCCGACGCCGCGACGCTGACGCCCCGTCCTCCTCCCCGCCGGCCTCCTCAACCCTCGCCGCCCCCTGCACCTTCCCGAGTCGCCCCGACCTCCCCTGTGAGCTCCCGCGGCTGCTCCCCCTCTCCCTTCCCTCGATTACTGCCGTAGGCCGTCGTCCACGCCGCCCATTCTTCTGACCGAAGCCGTAGTCGCCGTGCGCCCTCATCACGGTCGCCGCGGCGGTTGGCGCCCCCCCACGCGCCTGTGGTCCTACTTGTCGTGCACCGGCTATGCCCGGGATGTGCCCCGTGCGTGCGCCTGCCCCTGCCGGCGATGCTGCCCGCTGCCGGCCGCGCCTGCGGCCTTGCCCTGCTGCTCCTCGCCACCTACTGCCGCCCGCGGCCCTCCTCCATGCCGCGCCTCCCGCGCTTGCCCTAGCCGGCGCCTCGCCGTGCCTCGGCGGCCTTCACCCGCGCTCCTGGGTTTGTCCCTTCGGGCGCTCGCACCCAGCGCCCGCCCCGCTAAGGCCTCTGTGCCACTGTCGAACGGGCCCCACGCCAAAAAAAAGAGAATAGAAAAATGTATAAATAATAATTACTTACTTAATTAACTTAATTTAATTTAGGCTTAACTAGGTAACTAACCTAATGTGTCTATTACATACGGGCCCTGCTGCTAACTAAAAGATGTTAAAACTGAAATAACACATGTGACATTGACTTGCGGGACCTTCATGCTCTATTCACTCTGTTGACCAGTCTTTGTTGACTGGTTCAACTGGGCCACCTGACCCACCTGTCAGCCCCTGGTGCACTGCACCGGGTGCACCCAGCTCTTTTCTGTTTTTTTTCGAATTATTTATTTAATAATTTCAGAATATGGCTAAATCTTTGGAAATTAATATAAAATAAACCGTAGGCCAGGTGAAAATACTTTGTACATGAAAGTTGCTTAGAATGACGAGACGAATCTGGATACGCGGTCCGCTCATCCACCACACGTCCCAAGCATAGCGAACCTGCAACCGTCCCCCTCTGATTCGTCTGTCCGAAAATGCCAAACTTTCGGAAAACATTCCCTGTTGACTTCCCCCTTCACCGGTATCGTGTAGCACCGCGTTAGAACACGTCTAGCTCTGCCTGTAGTCCTGTTATGCACTTGCTTGTTATGTATTTACTGTTTCTCCCCCCTCTTCTCTTCGGTAGACCCCGATACTGTTGCTGATGCCGCTGTGTTCAACTACGTCGACGACGACCCCTTCTTCTTGTCTGAGCAACCAGGCAAGCCCCCCTTTGATCATCCCGATATCGCCCATTCCATTCTCTCATGCTTGCATTAGATTTTGCTACTGTTATTGTTTGCTCCTATTCTGATGCATAGCCTGCTTTTGTATCTGCTGTTGTACATTACCTGCTTATCCTAAACTGCTTAGTATAGGTTGGTTAGTGATCCATCAGTGACCCCCCACTTGTCCTTGTTGCCCCTGCTTCATCATCGACGACTCGATCTACGTGATCGACGACTAGAGCCCGACACCTCACATCACATCACGCCCCTTTTGTTGCTCGACTTTGCAAAACTACTATCGAGTGCCGAGGGTGATCCCTCATAACGCACTCCTGATGATAATTCTGTAGTGTAGCTATTCGGTCGTGGTCATCGAGGGTGATTTCCTCTTACACCATTCCCGATACGGCTCTATCGTGCAACCCCTCAAGTGTGAACCTCGAGGGTGGATCCTCTTACGTTCACCTTGATGATTACATCGAGTGGAATTCACCGAGGGTGATTCCTCGGGTCTTCCCCTTGATGTTTGGACACACAGATACTTGGACTTTACCACTCTTACTTGGAAAGACGGGTCGACCCTGAGGGGTACCCGCGCGAGCTTAATTGCGAGTGATGTGGAGTCGGGCGGACCTGGAAGGTGCCTGTGAGATAATTACGAGGCGTGGCCTGGCATTCCTAGCCCTTGTCGCAAGTCCTCGAGACGGGGCAACGGGGTCACATCTTTCGGGAGTCTCTGCTTGTTACCGCGCGTTCCTAATCCACTACGATTTGGATATTTGATCCAAGGGGCCTCTGGCCTGATAGCACTAACCATCACGTGGGCATAGTATGGGCGTTCTGCGTCGTATGCATCAGCCGAAGCTTAATAGACGTCAGCGACTGAGCGGCGCGCGTC
This sequence comes from Triticum urartu, assembly GCF_003073215.2. NCBI lineage: Eukaryota > Viridiplantae > Streptophyta > Magnoliopsida > Poales > Poaceae > Triticum > Triticum urartu. Next base: position 152,912,556 of record NC_053028.1, on the reverse strand, counting down.
GGGTTGGACTGCGTAAGCGCCTGCCTTGTTGAAGGAGGTAGCTAGGTCTGCTCACCGGCCGCATACGCAACGTGCAGGAGTTCCCGGGGAGATGGCCCATGACCCATGGGGGCATAAGTTTAGTCCGGCGTGCTGGCCTCTCTATTAAGCCTAGGTCGGGTTGCGGCGTATTGTTTGGCCGAGTCCGGGCATGACCCAGGAAAGTGTGTCCGGCCGGAGTTAATCGAGCGTGGTGGGTAAGTTGGTGCACCCCTGCAGGGAAGAAAACATCTATCGATAGCCTGTCCTACGGTAACGGACACTTGGAGTTGTATCCCGATCGATACAACTAGAACTGGATACTTGTGATGAGAACTGGATGGTGATGAGAATTGGATTGTGATGATAACTGGATAGTATGGCTCTGGCATTGCTTTCTCGCAGGGAGTCGAGAAAGGATCTCTGGCCGAGGTTGATAACACTACTACTACTACTTTACTTTAAGCTACTCTACTCCCTCCTGTTGCTGCAAGATGATGGTTTCCAGAAGATGCTAGTCTTCGATAGGCTAGGCTTTCCCCTTCTCTTCTGGCATTCTGCAGTCCAGTCCACAGATACAGCCCTTTTCATTGATACCGATGCATATATAGTGTAGATCCTTGCTTGCGAGTACTTTGGATGAGTACTCACGGTTGCTTTGCTCCCCCTTTTCCCCCTTTCTTCTTCTTTCCAGTTGATGCAACCAGATGTCGGAGCCCAGGAGCTAGATGCCACCACCGATGTCTACTACTACGTGGAGACCGTCGACGACCAGGAGTAGTTAGGAGGCTCCCAGGCAGGAGGCCTTGCCTTTTCGATCGTTGTTGCTTTTGTGCTAGCCTTCTTAAGGCAAACTTGTCTAACTCATGTCTGTACTTAGATATTGTTACTTCCGCTGACTCTTGTGTTTTCGAGCTTATGTATTCGAGCCCTCGAGGCCCCTGGCTTGTAATATAAAGCTTGTATTATTTTAACTTGTGTCTAGAGTTGTGTTGTGATATCTTCCCGTGAGTCCTTGATCTTGATCATACACATTTGCGTGTATGATTAGTGTACGATTGAATCGAGGGCGTCACAAGTTGGTATCAGAGCCGACTGCCTCTAGGAAGCCCCCTTTCCAACTCTTTGGCCGAAGTTGAGTCTAGAAACCGGAAACCGTTTTACTAACTTGGCTGTGTGGCTTACGGGCCTACGTCGCCAATTGGGTGGTATTAGGATCTTTTATTCCTCGACCATACTCTGGGACTCTGATCTCTCTCCTATTCTGGTTAAAATGGATTTACTAACGCCGACACTTAGGTTCTCGGACCCACTTCCTCCCGGAGAGCCCCGACATTACCGATGACCGCTTACTGCACCAGAAGATTTTGTAGTTACTCTCCGATGTTTTCCCGAGACCCTTGTGACCTCCGCCTTTGCAATTCCCTACCAACGTTATGTTCATAAGGATAACAACTTACGCATGTCATTCATACAATCATTCCCAATTGCTCTTGATGATTACAAGTTACCCCCTATACTATTCGTTGTTTCGAGAATCCTTGTGCTTCTGCTTTGCAGCTTCTTTCGCACTACGAATAATTCCTCACACTTATTAGGGATTCGTTCATCCCTAGTTGATCATGTGCTTCGCAATGTCATTCCCATTGTTAATCGATCTTCCAAAATTTCTCTGAACCCCCTGTTGCTCTTGAAATTCATGCCTGCTTGCATTAGGATTAATTCCATATGTCTAGAAATATTCTTTAAAATTCTTTGTGGTCGTCATTCTGTTCCTATGGATTCAACGTGTGAGCGAATACTTGCAATCATCAATTAATCTTTGGAAATTTTCTTTCCGGCTCCGACATCGCTCCAGTTATGAGCTGGTTCTTGCCCAATCAAGATTTGATCGGGTGCACCTCTAAGTCTATTCAACTTACTCATCTTTTGATCAGAGCCTCTGCTTCTGATCTTCTGATATAAAAATCGTAATTCCTTTGTATTCAAGCTTTGAAGTTATCCAGATATATCTATAATCCGATGCCTTGCATTCTTTCCTTCTTCTGATTGAGTACTGATACTCACATCAGATCCATTAAGGACCGCTGAATCTTTGTTGGATTGTTAACTAGTAGTTTCCTTCATATTCAAAATTTTGTGTGCTCTTCCCTGATACACATTGCCTTTGGTAAATTGTATCCTCTGCCTTCTCAACCATGCTCTGCCTTCGAGCTTGTGTTATTTTACTCGTGGAGTTTGTGGTATATGTTCCCAAGATGCCCCTATGGGTTGAACCTATTCCTTCCTTAATCCATGTGAACCCGAGAGTTTTCACGAGTCATACTCTTCTGGCATTTTGCCTGATATAATTTCAACACTATGACTTCATTGAAAACAAGAAGTGAATGGAAGGTTATGCATTGAAGAAGTGGGAGTCGACCTTGAACTTTGTGTTCATGCCCATGGACCCGATGTGGAACTTATCATGGAAGCTTCTTGTGATATAATAATCCCCTTATTATAAGTTCATATGGTATCTATGTTTGGTCCTTTGCAACCGTGGTTCTCACCATGATTGTTCCCCTTTAATTCCATTTCTCGGACAAGTTAAAGCACTTGTCTTCTGCAGATCAATGCATCTCCGCAACCTCTATTTTGATCTTCCTTCGAGTATTACCCTTCGGTACCTCGAGAATAACAAAGAACCGTGTTGCTTCCTACGAGTCTTCATTTGGTATTGCTTCTCATCGATTTCAAATTTCCCCGGGTTTTGAGTTGTTAGTCACTTGAGAACGCCGATAAGTGAATCGATTCCACACTCCGATTCTATAACTCTTAAGTAATTTTTGTTGCTTACGAGTTTAATAATCCTTCAAGTCATTCCTAGCCTGATCGGCTGTATCATTACCGTGCTAAATTTTAACTGTGCTACCTGGTCCATCTTCCCGGAGCACAATTTTCGATGATGAGCTAAGCATACGTCGATCTTCCTCGTCATATCATTTCGCCTTGAACAACAAGCTTGATTTCGAGTTTGTGTCGTACCCGTGGTTCCAATAACCTTTCGCTTCATCATTCCTTTGACTTGATGTCATCGCGGATCGATTACATCTTCATGGAATCTCTCGACAAATGTGTCGTGATCATCATCAGCATTCCGAGCTCTTCCAGGATATCAATCGAATTCATGATGAGAAATACAATCCTTGATCCTCGATGATTTGTGTTATCATCGACAACATTCTTGCCTTCCCCAACACAAACTTGTTCATATAATTTTGGAAATACATCCTTTTTGACATGTCGATGGGTTGTTGCTGAGCCCGTCGGCCACACCCTCATCTTTTCCTTGATGAAATTGTATGACTTATTTTCTAAGTTGTTTCCGATGGATCCTTTGTGTTCCTAAGGTCTGCCCTTTACCTGATGACCATGTCAATGCTATCCAAAAGTATGACTGTGTTACTCCAAACATCATTAAGAACATTGAAGGCGCAATGATAAATGTTTCTTAGTCAATTATCCAAACACTGTTGTATGGGTAAACATCATGATTCTCCTTGCCCCATTAACTAAATGGATAAGTACTTGATGTCCTATCATGTATATCATGCTCTGTTTGTTCTTGGGAAGCATATACTCTTTCCTTTGTATAAGCACCTTTTCCTTTCCATTGGTCTGGTTAAGCTAATAACCATATTTTCCTTTCCATTGTTCTGTTTAAATCTGATAATCACTTTTCCTTTTCATTGGTTTGTTTAACCCTTCTTGTGATATATATGATATAAGTAGAAATAATTCCCTGCTTATAAAACACTCCGTTGTACAACCTTGTCAGTGAGACCCTGTTACTATTGTTGATGACATTCCGGTAACCACCAATGGACGAGAACTTTGCCTATTGGTCCGCCTCGTTCAACGAGCAGGAAAATAGTTCTCTTCGTCCCTCGCCCTTAGTACCAACGTTGTTGGCAACATACCTGACAGTCTATCACCTGACATGCCTTGCTATCGGCCCCCTTTCTACTTTTAACCCACATGGTGGGCCCATAACCCACAGTTCCACAGGATCGGAACCTGACTCTCCTGTATATCTTTGATTCTGAAATATTCTTGCATTTGGCTTCATATCATGTCACGAGCCACCTTTCGAGAGATGATCTATTCCCGATGCTCTGAACCCCTTTCTCACACTCTGTTCAGGTATCAATCGTTTATCCATTCGCTTGAAACTTCCTATTGTACCTTCATACTTTGCTCTCGATGTTTTATTAAGTTTCAACTCGAGAGATATTTCTACCTCATTCCCTGAATTGTTCACCAGATAATCAACCCTATAAGGGTCAGTTCTCCCGAAGTTGCTCTTTACTTCCCCACTTAAATCTCGGGACGAGATTTCTTGTAGTGGAGGAGATTTGTAACACCCCCAGTGTCATTCTACAGTAATGTCCTGTTAATGGAGCCATGTCATCATGTTACTGTTGCTAATCTTCACTTGATCCAAATCACAATTCAAATTCAAATCCAATCTAAAGTCAAAATTCATATTTGTCAGACATGAAATCTAAAATGTTCATCATGTGGCAATTATTCTTTTGATAATATTGGCAGTGAACTAACTTTTTTCCAAAATGTCTAAGTGCCCTAAACTAGTTAAAACAGTGGCTAAAGCATTTAAATTAAATGCTTTTTAAGTTAAAAAAATGCTAAGCTAATGTATTATAATGTTAAGCTTAATGTGGCAGTAGCCTAAGTTATACTCTTATGCTAAGTGTAAGTTTTATAAATTATAAAACTGTTTTGCTTTTTGAAAATAAAAGAAAGCAGAGAAGTTTTAAAAGAAAGCCAGAAACAAAAAATGTGTGAAAAGGCCGACTGCCCCTGGGCCTAGACCCCCCCCGGCCCAGTCGGCCAGCCCATCTCGGCCGGCCCACCTCTCCCCGCTTAACCCCCCCACGCCTCCTCGAACCCTAGCCCAATCCACCACCACACCCGCACGACCCCCACTCCTCCTCGTTCCCCACTCCCACTCCCTCACCCGATCCCGTCTGGATCGAGATCGGGGCAGCGAGCCCCGACCACCTCACCGTCGCCCCTCGCCACCTCATCGACGCCCGCCTCTCCGTCTCCTCCCGCACGGCGTGCCCCGACCCTACGCCTGCCCTTGACGCCGTCGCCTCGCCACTCGCCATTGTTGGACCTCGCCCGAAGCTACTCGACTCCGCCTCCCCGACGCCGCGATGCTGATGCCCCGTCCTCGTCCTCCTCCCCGCCGGCCTCCTCAACCCTCGCCGCCCCCTGCACCTCCCCGAGTCGCCCCGTCCTCCCCTGTGAGCTCCCGTGGCTGCTCCCCCTCTCCCTTCCCTCGATTACTGCCGTAGGCCATCGTCCACGCCGCCCATTCTTCTGACCGAAGCTGTAGTCGCCGTGCGCCCTCATCACGGACGCCGCGGTGGTTGACGCGCCCCCACGCGCCTATGGTCCCGCTTGTCGTGCACCGGCTATGCCCGGGATGTGCCCCATGCGTGCGCCCGCCCCTACCGGCGATTGAGGGAGTCCTGGATTAGGGGGTGTTTGGGTAGCCGGACTATACCTTCAGCCGGACTCCAGGACTATGAAGATACAAGATTGAAGACTTCGTCCCGTGTCCGGATGGGACTTTCCTTGGCGTGGAAGGTAAGCTTGGCGATGCGGATATTCAAGATCTCCTACCAATGTAACCGACTCTGTGTAACCCTAACCCTATCCGGTGTCTATATAAACCGGAGGGTTCTAGTTCGTAGGACAACTTCATCATACAACATTCATACCATAGGCTAGCTTCTAGGGTTTAGCCTCCTTGATCTCGTGGTAGATCTACTCTTGTACTACCCATATCATCAATATTAATCAAGCAAGAGTAGGGTTTTACCTCCATCGAGAGGGCCCGAACCTGGGTAAAAACATCGTGTCCCTTGTCTCCTGTTACCATCCGGCCTTGACGCACAGTTCGGGACCCCCTACCCGAGATCCGCCGGTTTTGACACCGACATTGGTGCTTTCATTGAGAGTTCCTCTGTGTCGTCGCCTTTAGGCCCGATGGCTCCTTTGATCATCAACAACGATGCGGTCCAGGGTGAGACTTTTCTCCCCGGACAGATCTTCGTCTTCGGTGGCTTCGCACTACGGGCCAACTCACTTGGCCACCTGGAGCAGATCGAAAGCTACGCCCCTGGCCATCAGGTCAGGTTTGGAAGCCTAAACTACATGGCAGACATCCGCGGAGATTTGATCTTCGACGGATTTGAGCCACAGCCAAGCGCGCCGCACTGTCTCGTGGGGCATGATCTAGCTCTGCCACCGAACAGTGCCCTGGAGGCCGCAAACGCACCAGCTCTGACCCTTAATTCGGAGCCAGCTGCGCCAATCGAGGATAATCGGTTGGACGTCACCTTGGGGGCTGCGATCTCAAAGGCGATCGAGCCGAACGCCAGCCCTGCACTCTGCATGACCCGTGACTCCAAAGATCCGGACTCTTCTCCGGACTCCGAACCCCCCGCGCCCCTGCCGATCGGTTCCGATCGGGCGCCAATAATGGAGTTCACCGCCGTGGACATCTTTCAGCACTCGCCCTTTGGCGACATCCTGAATTCTCTAAAGTCTCTCTCTTTATCAGGAGAGCCCTGGCCGGATTACGGTCAGCGAGGATGGGATACGGACGATGAAGAAATTCAAAGCCCACCCACCACCCACTTGGTAGCCACTGTCAACAATTTAAACGACGTGCTCAACTTCGACTCCACAGACATCGACAGCATGGATGACAATGCAGGAGATACAGATGAACCAACACCCATAGGGCATTGGACAGCCACCTCATCTCATGATGTGTACATGGTGGATACCCCTAAAGGAAGAGACAACGAGGAAAAAGGGGATGGAACGGGAGATCGACCCCCCGGAAAGCAATCAAAGCGTCGGCGTAAACACCGACCCAAGCCTCGCCTCGATAAAAACCCAGCCATAGAGCAGGACGAGCCGGTAGACGACGAGCAGGCCTTAGAGAAACCGTCCGAATAGGGCAACACGGATAGAGAAACCGAACATCCCTCCCCCGGCGAAAATGGCACTCCGGACGATCTTACGCCGGATAAACCCACGGAGCAGAAGAATCTCCACAAGAGGCTCGTTGCTATAGCACGCAGCCTGAAAAAGCAGAAGCGGAAGCTAAAAACAGCGGAAGATGCTCTCAGGATCAGATGGAGCAAAGTAATCAACACCGCAGACAAATACGGCGATGGTCGCTGCACTAAAAGCTATCCGAAGAGAAAGCTACTGCCTGAATTCGACGAAGAGGCCCTAGAGCCCTCGCATTCAAAAAACAAGAAGGCCACACAGTCGGATAGACGACCCCATGGCCAGCATAAAGCGGCGCCGCACTTAAATCGGCATGCGACCCACTCAAGGATTCGCATCATGGCCCAGTCAGGTCCATTTACGGGCCTAGAAAGCAAGCTCTTGTGAGCAATGCAATAAAGCCATCATCAGAATCCGGCACACCCAAATACAGGGGCGCCGCACACCCCCTATGTTTCACCGATGAGGTCCTGGACTATGAATTTCCACAGGGATTTAAACCCGTAAACATAGAGGCATATGATGGAACAACAGACCCTGGAGTCTGGATAGAGGATTATATCCTCCACATATATATGGCTAGAGGAGATGATCTCCACGCCATAAAATATTTACCCCTTAAGCTTAAAGGGCCAGCCCGGCATTGGCTTAAAAGCCTTCCTGAAAACACAATTGGAAGTTGGGAAGAGCTCGAGGATGCTTTCCGAGCAAATTTTCAAGGGACCTATGTCCGCCCTCCGGATGCAGAAGATCTTAGTCACATAACTCAACAGCCCGGAGAATCAGCTCAGCAATTCTGGAATAGATTCCTCACTAAAAAGAATCAAATAGTCGACTGTCCGGACGCCGAAGCCTTAGCAGCTTTCAGGCATAACGTCCGAGACGAATGGCTTGCCAGACACCTCGGCCAAGAAAAGCCAAGAACAATGGCCGCACTAACAAGCCTCATGACCCGCTTTTGTGCAGGAGAGGACAACTGGTTGGCAAGATGCAGCCCTAGCGACCCAAGTACATCCGAAACTAGGGATGGAAACGGAAAACCGCGACGCAACAAGGACCGTCGCCGGACTAAGGAGAAAAGTCCGAAGAGCACGGCAGTTAACGCCGGATTCAAAGGCTCACGACAGAATCAGACAAAAACGCCCCTCCAGGATAACAGGGATGATCCATCCAACTTAAACAAAATCCTGGACAGGATATGTCAAATACACAACACTCCTGGGAAGCCTGCTAACCATACCCATAGAGATTGTTGGGTTTTCAAACAATCCGGCACACTCAATGCTGAACACAAGGGGCTCGACACACCAAGCGAAGACGAGGACGAACCCCAAAAGCAGAGCACCAGGAAACAAAAGAACTTCCCACAAGAAGTAAAAACAGTGAACTTACTTCACATAACAAAACGTGCGACACCCATAAAGGTACGCACCACATGACCTATCCCAAAGGGGTCCCGCCACTGGTTGTCAAAACCAATCATGTTTGATCAGCTGGATTATTCTAGAAGTATCAGGAACGTAGGTTGGACCGCCTTGATACTCGATCCAATAATTGGTGGACTCCAGTTTTCAAATGTCCTTATGGACGGCGGCAGTGGACTAAACCTGATATATCAGGACACAATCCATCACATGGGGATAGACCCAGTAAGAATCCGCCGCAGCAAAACCTCCTTTCAAGGGGTAACACCTGGTCCGGACACCCATTGCATGGGTTTTCTCTGGCTCGAAGTTATATTCGGCTCTACCGATAACTTCTGACGCGAAAAGCTGACTTTCCACGTCGCACCATTCTCAAGTCGCTATCAAGAACTGCTGGGACGCGAAGCTTTCGCTCGCTTTAACGCAATACCGCATTACGCATCTCTAACGCTTAAGATGCCCGGTCCACGAGGCATCATCTCTTTGAAGGGGAAGCATTGATATGCGCCTCCCCCAAGCAGAGGACTGTGCGGCTGCTTTGACAGCCCCATAGTAAAATGGCTTCACCGGCCAAAAAAAACTTCGGAATAGGTCATTAAAGACAACGAACGCGGATAGACGAGTTCGGTACAAAATTATCATTAATGCAGACTTAGTGGCCATATACCCCCGCACAAGGGGCTCCGTACATATACAATAAGAGACAATAAAGCTCAATTTTATATATTTTATTTTTATACTTTGTTTATTTTAAACTTTTGTTCAGCACGACCCATTTTCAATTCAGTTCCTCTCTTTTACAGATGAACATCGTGCGGCGCCCGTCCAGGATACGGCACAACGGAGACACAGGCGCAAACGTGCAGTAGGGACCCGTCCTAAGGATTCTTTTTAGATTAAGACCCTGCGTAAACCTTTTTTACTGTCTCTTGTTGCTACATATCCCCTGGTTTTCTCTGATATAACCAAGAAGGAGGCTGGCGTCTTGGCATGTGGCCACGTCAGAATTTTTGCGCATACCTGGACACTAGGGCCTTTTCAATAAAGAGTGTTGTTTTGCCCGCACTCATAAAGACCAAACACCTTAGGGAGTGTTCGGCGTCGCGAGTTTTGGCATTATATGCATCAGCTCCGAATCATGTCTTTGGTCAAATGTTGGGTTGCCCGGCTCCTGAGTTCGGCTACCTTACGTTCCGCTCTATCGGCTAAGGTAGCACCAGGAGAACTACTACGATTGTGCCCCGGTTCGGCCGAGCGAGCACCTCAGTAGAGAAAGCCGAAAACTGACTGTCATGATGTAGCATGAGACTGGTCAGTCACTCGATGACCTATCGGAATCTATAGGATTCCTCCGCTTTAACGAAGGGCCGTTTCCCGGCCAGGCACATACGCGCCCCAAACTCGGGCGAGCGCAGTCGCCACCAAGGGGCTACCTAAATAGTCCCACTGTCAAGCTCCTATGGCTAAGTGAAAGTGTTAAAGCATTATAGTCCGGTTGCCTGGCCCGCCGCGCTATCACCTCCTTTGTAGGACCAAGACGTTGGGTTAAGTGTGAAAATGCGTCTTCTGCGAGCACCCCCACACTATGTGCATGGGGGCTGAAGCCAACGACTGCCATCTTTTAGATCTTGTATATATATATATTAAAACGGCCGCACAGGAGGTGTTCACAATACTTGAAGGCACAAGTATAAAATGCCACTACAATCTATCAAAATATTACTTTATAATTACATACGCTATCATAACATAGCATCCTTCAAGCACTGCGTCTCTATTACACGAGCGCCTTCAAGGACTTCCTGAAAATAGTGCTCGGAGGGTACTCGGCTTTTGTCCGAGTCTCGGGACGCAACAACGGTGGTCTCCATCTCTGCCCAATATGTTTTGACACGGGCAAGAGCCATCCGTGCGCCCTCTATGCATGCTGACCTCTTCATCGCATCAATACGCGGCACCACGTCAAGGAATTGCTGCACCAAGCCGAAATAACTCTTCGGCTCCGATCTCCCCGGCCACAGATGTCCCATGACGTACTTCATGGCGAGTCCGGACAACCTATTTAGTTCGGCCCATTGAGCCAAACGATCGTCCACTACCAGTGGACGCTCTGGATTGTGAAACTGCGACCAGAAAAGCTTTTCCACTTTGCGATCTTTTTGATCTCGAAAGTGTTCGGTTGCATCAGCGACACTTGCTGCCAAATCCAGATAGGTGTCCTCCACACTCCACATCCGGTCCAACGGAGCAAACTTCGGATCACAAAACTTCCTCCGCAGCATAAAGGGCTTTCCAGCCGCAATCTATTCGGCCTGACGCAGCTCCTCCTTCGCAGCTCTCATCACAGAGCGAGCGTCCTTGGCATCGGCAACGGCCTTCTCTAAGTCTGTCTGTCTCGCCCGGTCTTCTTCCTCAAGAAGTTTGCAACAGTCTGCAGCGCTCTTCAACTTTTCAGCCATCTCGGCCATCTCTTCCTTGCTTCGGTAGTAAGCAGCCTGTCCGGCTCTCAGCTCTTCAAGGGCTTTCGCGGCAGCCGCATCGCTTTTTCTGGCTTGTTCCTTAGCTCGGGCAAGTTCTGCCCTAAGACTTTCCACGGCGGCCGCACCATCTGCATCAAGCACACACATTACAAGATACTGGCACAAAGCTCCTCTTACCAGATGCCGCCCGACGAATTACATACCTTGAGCCTCATCAAGCCGCTTGTTGACAAGCGCGATGTCGGCATCTGCCACGTCAAGTTGCTGCTTTAGTTCGGCAAAATCATCAATCCGGCTCGATTCCAGACAATCTGCCGCCTACATTCAAAGGCGACATCTTAGACCTGGGATTATGATCCTCTGCGTGCCATCAATTCTTGACGACGCACAGAGTCTCAGGGGCTACTATCTACACAGGGCGCATCTTACTTATGCGCAACTGACAAAAGTGTACATTATCTAACGTACCTCAAAACCCGCCAGTAAACTTTTGACGGCCTCATGCAATCCGCTTTCTGCGGATGAGATCCTTTCAATCACCGTGCCCATCAATGCACGGTGCTCCTCTGAGATAGAAGATCGCCCCAGCAGAATCTTTAGCTCCTCCGGCCGAGCACCTGACGGTGCCGGACTTGTCCCATAACCTCTTTCGAAGGCCGGACGCGGAGAACCTCGGGGGGACACATGGCTATCTTCCGCCCCTGCTGGATTCGGAGAAACCCTTCGCGACGACACCTCAGGGTCGCTCGCCTCGCTAGGCGGCACGGCAGGGGGAGGCGTCCCGCTCTCCATCATCTCCGGAAGAAGATCCCCCGAAGACGAGCTCTGCTGAGAAGGGCTGAGGTCCGAGCTACAAGGTAAAATTTCGGTTAATCTTCTCAGATATAAATTAAGGATTTCTCTCACCCCTTGAAAGGAAAATCTTTCTCTACTTACGGCTCGCTGGAGGGCTGATCCCTTTGAGGGCGTAGTTCGGCCGAGGAACTCCCCGGCGTCGGACCCTCTGACGAGGATTTTTTCCCCCGCTTCGAGGCCATGGTCTCCGGGTTGTCAGAGGCGGCCCTCTTCTTCCCCTTAGGAGAGGAATTCTCGGTTCCTCACTTCGGAGCAGCCTCCTTCGAGGAGGCCATAGTTTCCTTGTCCTCCCCCTTGCTTCCCTCCAGAGGCATTATCTTCAACATCCTGACAAGCACGGGATCCGGCCTAGTTTCGGGAAGGGGAGCCGGACACCTGATCAGCTTTGCCTTCGCTATCCACTCCTGTTTAAAAGGACAACTCTTTTAGGGGCAAGTTTATGACAATTATACGGATAGCAGGTCCGGGCACAAGGTTACTTACTTGAGTATCCGGGCGATTGCAGCTTAGGCCTGCATCCTCGGTTAAATCCGGACACATTTCTTGTGATCCGAAGAACATCTTATACATCTCCGCGGACGTTGCGCCCATGAAACTCTGGAGAGCTCGCGGTTCCTCCGGATTAAACTCCCACAAGCGAAGGGAGCGACGTTTGCTGGGCAGTATTCGGCGAATCAGCATGACCTGCGTCACCTTGACCAGGCTGAGGTCTCCTTCCAAGAGATCCTTAATGCGGCCCTGCAACAAGGGCACGTCTTTGGGTAACCCCCAATCTAACCCTTTGTTGACCCATGACACTAGCCGTGGTGGGGGACCCGAGCGAAAGGCAGGAGGCGCCACCCACTTGGTGCCCCGGGGAGCGGTGATATAAAACCACTCTCGTTGCCACAAGCCTAGCTCCTCTTGAAAAGAGCCCTCGGGCCATGGAGCATCAGCATTTTTTCTTATGACAGCGCCTCCGCACTCTGCGTGCCGTCCCTCGATCACCTTCGGCTCCACTTTAAAGGTCTTGAGCCATAATCCGAAGTGAGGGGTAACACGGAGGAACGCTTCACACACGACAATGAATGAGGAGATTTGGAGGATGGACTCCGGAGCTAAGTCGTGAAATTCCAGCCCGTAATAAAACAGTAGCCCCCTCGCGAAGGGATCCATTGGGAAGCCTAACCCCCGAAGGAAGTGAGACATGAATACTGCGCTCTCACCGGGCTGGGGACTGGGAAGGACCTGCCCTTGAGCAGGCAACCTATGCGAAATTTCGCCGGTCAAGAACTTAGCCTCTCTCAACTTTAGCACGTCCTCCTCCGTGATGGAGGAGGGCGTCCATCGACCTTGGAGGTCAGAGCCGGACATTGTCGAAGGTCTGAAGCGCCCGGAATCTGGAGCCTAGGGTGTTGGAACTCGAGGCGATGGGCGAACTCGTTTGAGATTGAAAAAAAGGAGTAAGGCCTTGGTCTCTTTATAAGAGTTCGAATACCAAGAGCCCTCCCCGTAACCGTTTGGGACTCGCCTTTAATCGAGGAAACATGCTAACGGGCACGATAGGGTTACCCACGTCCGTATTGATGAGAATCCCATAAAAAGGGGACACGATCTCTGCTTTGACAGGACGTGCCAAGGAAACCGCCTCGCAAAACGTGCTGAGGTGGAAAAGTAAAAACGATTCGAGTAAAGGACTTGGCCGTAGTGTGATGACGCACTGCGGAATACGTCAGCAGATTTGATTTGTGTTAATATTATTCTCTCTATGGCAATATGTGGAAACTTATTTTGCAGAGCCGGACACTACTTTTGGTGTTTACAATCTTCTATGAAGGACTTAGAGGAGGAACCCGCCTTGCAATGCCGAAGACAATCTGCGCACCGGACTCGTCATCATTGAATCCTGGTTCAGGGGCTACTGAGGGAGTCCTGGATTAGGGGGTGTTCGGGTAGCCGGACTATACCTTCAGCCGGACTCCAGGACTATGAAGATACAAGATTGAAGACTTCGCCCTGTGTCCGGATGGGACTTTCCTTGGCGTGGAAGGCAAGCTTGGCGATGCGGATATTCAAGATCTCCTACCAATGTAACCGACTCTGTGTAACCCTAACCCTATCCGGTGTCTATATAAACCGGAGGGTTCTAGTCCGTAGGACAACTTCATCATACAACATTCATACCATAGGCTAGCTTCTAGGGTTTAGCCTCCTTGATCTCATGGTAGATCTACTCTTGTACTACCCATATCATCAATATTAATCAAGCAGGAGTAGGGTATTACCTCCATCGAGAGGGCCCGAACCTAGGTAAAAACATCGTGTCCCTTGTCTCCTGTTACCATCCGGCCTTGACGCACAGTTCGGGACCCCCTACCCGAGATCCGCCGGTTTTGACACCAACAGCGATGCTGCCCGCTGCCGGCCGCGCCTGTGGCCTTGCCCTGCTGCTCCTCGCCACCTACTGCCGCCCGCGGCCCTCCTCCATGCCGCGCCTCCCGCGCTTGCCCTGGCCGGCGCCTCGCCGCGCCTCGGCGGCCTTTGCCCGCGCTCCTGGGTTCGTCCCTTCGGGCGCCCGCACCCAGCGCCCGCCCCACTAAGGCCTCTGTGCCACTGTCGAACGGGCCCCACGCCAAAAAAGAGAATATAAAAATGTATAAATAATAATTACTTACTTAATTAACTTAATTTAATTTAGGCTTAACTAGGTAACTAACCTAATGTGTCTATTACATACGGGTCCTGCTGCTAACTAAAAGATGTTAAAACTGAAATAACACATGTGACATTGACATGCGGGACCTGCATGCTCTATTCACTCTGTTGACCAGTCTTTGTTGACTGGGTCAACTGGGCCACCTGACACACCTGTCAGCCCCTGGTGCACTGCACCGGGTGCACCCAGCTCTTTTCTGTTTTTTTTCGAATTAGTTATTTAATAATTTCAGAATATGGCTAAATCTTTGGAAATTAATATAAAATAAACCATAGGCCAGGTGAAAATACTTTGTACATGAAAGTTGCTCAGAACGACGAGACGAATCTGGATACGCGGTCCGTTCGTCCACCACACGTCCCTAGCATAGCGAACCTGCAACCGTCCCCCTCTGATTCGTTTGTCCGAAAATGCCAAACTTTCGGAAAACATTCCCGGTTGACTTCCCCCTTCACGGGTATCGTGTAGCACCGCGTTAGAACACGTCTAGCTCTGCCTGTTGTCCTGTTATGCACTTGCTTGTTATGTATTTACTGTTTCTCCCCCTCTTCTCTTCGGTAGACCCCGAGACTATCGCTGATGCCGCTGTGTTCAACTACGTCGACGACGACCCCTTCTTCTTGTCTGAGCAACCAGGCAAGCCCCCCCTTTGATCATCCCGATATCGCCCATTCCATTCTCTCATGCTTGCATTAGATTTTGCTACTGTTATTGTTTGCTCCTATTCTGATGCATAGCCTGCTTTTGTATCTGCTGTTGTACATTACCTGCTTATCCTAAACTGCTTAGTATAGGTTGGTTAGTGATCCATCAGTGACCCCCACTTGTCCTTGTTGCCCCTGCTTCATCATCGACGACTCGATCTACGTGATCGACAACCAGAGCCCGACACCTCACATCACATCACGCCCCTTTTGTTGCTCGACTTTGCAGAACTACTATCGAGTGCCGAGGGTGATCCCTCATAACGCACTCCTGATGATAATTCTGTAGTGTAGCTATTCGGTCGTGGTCATCGAGGGTGATTTCCTCTTACACCATTCCCGATACGGCTCTATCGTGCAACCCCTCAAGTGTGAACCTCGAGGGTGGATCCTCTTATGTTCACCTTGATGATTACATCGAGTGGAATTCACCGGGGGTGATTCCTCGGGTCTTCCCCTTGATGTTTGGACACACAGATACTTGGACTTTACCACTGTTACTTGGAAAGATGGGTCGACCCTGAGGGGTACCCGCGCGAGCTTAATTGTGAGTGATGTGGAGTCGGGCGGACCTGGAAGGTGCTTGCGAGATAATTACGAGGCGTGGCCGGGAATTCCTAGCCCTTGTCACAAGTCCTCGAGACGAGGCAACGGGGTCACATCTTTCGTGAGTCTCTGCTTGTTACCGCGCGTTCCTAATCCACTATGATTTGGATATTTGATCCGAGGGGCCTCTGGCCTGATAGCACTAATCATCACGTGGGCATAGTATGGGCGTTCTGCGTCGTATGCATCAGCCGAAGCTTAATAGACGTCAGGGACTGAGCGGCGCGCGCCGAGTTGGACTGCGTAAGCCGCTGCCTTGTTGAAGGAGGTAGCTAGGTCTGCTCACCGGCCGCGTACGCAACGTGCAGGAGTTCCCGGGGAGATGGCCCATGACCCCTGGGGGCATAGGTTTAGTCTGGCGTGCTGGCCTCTCTATTAAGCCTAGGTCGGGTTGCGGCGTATTGTTTGGCCGAGGACGGGCATGACCCAGGAAAGTGTGTCTGATCGGAGTTAATCGAGCGTGGTGGGTAAGTTGGTGCACCCCTGCAGGGAAGAAAACATCTATCGATAGCCTGTCCTACGGTAACGGACACTTGGAGTTGTATCCCGATCGATACAACTAGAACTGGATACTTTGATGAGAACTGGATGGTGATGAGAATTGGATTGTGATGATAACTGGATAGTATGGCTCTGGCATTGCTTTCTCGCAGGGAGTCGAGAAAGGATCTCTGGCCGAGGTTGATAACACTACTACTACTACTTTACTTTAAGCTACTCTACTCCCTCCTGTTGCTGCAAGATGATGGTTTCCAGAAGATGCTAGTCTTCGATAGGCTAGGCTTTCCCCTTCTCTTCTGGCATTCTGTAGTCCAGTCCACAGATACAGCCCTTTTCATTGATACCGATGCATATATAGTGTAGATCCTTGCTTGCGAGTACTTTGGATGAGTACTCACGGTTGCTTTGCTCCCCCTTTTCCCCCTTTCTTCTTCTTTCCGGTTGATGCAACCAGATGTTGGAGCCCAGGAGCCAGATGCCACCACCGATGTCTACTACTACGTGGAGACCGCCGACGACCAGGAGTAGTTAGGAGGCTCCCAGGCAGGAGGCCTTGCCTTTTCGACCGTTGTTGCTTTTGTGCTAGCCTTCTTAAGGCAAACTTGTCTAACTCATGTCTGTACTCAGATATTGTTACTTCCGCTGACTCTTGTGTTTTCGAGTTTATGTATTCGAGCCCTCGAGGCCCCTGGCTTGTAATATAAAGCTTGTATTATTTTAATTTGTGTCTAGAGTTGTGTTGTGATATCTTCCCGTGAGTCCTTGATCTTGATCGTACACATTTGCGTGTATGATTAGTGTACGGTTGAATCGAGGGCGTCACACCAGGCCATCCCTCTACTCACCCACACCCCATGTTATTCTGCGGCGACGGCAGCCTCACACCGCAGCGAACCAGTGAACCCTCGTACTCCTCTATGCGTGGGCATCCACTTCCACGTCGTCCCCTTCCTGGGCCTCGCTGTCATCCACCGCCCTGGTGCTCTCGATGCAGCGTGGTCAACGTGGTCAAGGAACGGCTTCCATCAGACGTGGACTGTACGTGGAGAGGCTGACAGCTGGGTCCACGGCCGCAGCAAGGAAGTGCCTCCTTATTACGTGCAAAATAATTATTCCTCCACATGACAGCGGGGACCCACCAGACGGGCCACCGTATTTCATGAAAAAACGTTTACCCCTGATAGCTGGGACCCACCAGCTACATCTTCGCACGCAAGGAAGTGCCTGACAGTTGGGACCCACCTGGTCGAAGCGTACGTAGCGTTGTCATTCTGGTCGCGAACGTGTACGTACATATATACTGGTGGATGTAGAGGCGCGCACGTGTCGTAGTAGAGGCGCGCACGTAGCATGTACACGTACGTACAGCGATCAGGGTGCAAGAAAGAAAATACAGCCACATATGTGTACATACGGGCAGGGTCTCGAACGCCTACTCGCGCATACGTACAGCCAGGGCTCGTGTACATGGCTGGGTCGGAACGGAGAAATAGCGTCGTCGTCATGTTCATGGGGAGGCAATGGAATGCGTCGTGTTCATCGGGAGGGCTTGGACGGAACAGGCGATGGAAACGAGGCATGGCGTACCGCAGAACGGAGGAAACGGCCTTATGTTCGACCAGCCATGTTCGAAACGGGATCCTGTTCATCGGGAGGGGTCTGGCATACCGCAAAATGGAGGAAACGGACCTCCTACGGTCGAAACGGGATCCTGTTCATCGGGAGGGGTCTGGCGTACCGCAAAACGGACGAAACGGACCTCCTACGGTCGAAACGGGTGTCCTGTTGATCGAGAGGGGTGTGGCGTACCGCAAAACGGACGAAACGGACTTGTGTTGGAGCGCTACGGTCGAAACGGGGGTCCTATTCATCGGGAGGGGTGTGGCGTACCGCAAAACGGGACTCCACGGGATACTGTTCATCTCCATCGTCGACCTCCTGCAGCCTCCTCGGGCTCCTGTTCATCCAGCCTCCACCGCGCGCTACTCCACCGGCTACTATTCAACCACCCCTCCACCGTCTACTGTTCATCCAGCCCTCCACACCACGGGGTCCTGTTCAACCACCCCTCCACGGGCAACCCTCCACCGTCTACTGTTCATCCAGCCCTCCACAGCACGGGGTCCTGTTCATCCACCCCTCCACGGGCAACCCTTCACCGTCTACTGTTCATCTAGCCCTCCACCACACCACGGGGTCCTGTTCATCCAGAGGCAATGCCACCGCTCACTGGTCATCCAACCCCCCCCCCCCCCCCCCCCCCCCCCCCCCCCCCCCCCCCCCCGCAACACTCACTGTTCATCCCAGAGGCAGCATCGATCGGCTTCAGTTAGCAGCAGTAGCGAAGGAATCGCTCGATCGGGTTCAGTTAACAGCCATCGATCGATTGCTCGGGTTCAGTAACGCGTAGCCTGCAGTGCAATCACTCGGGTTCAGTTAGAGCCCAACGCCTCGCTCGGGTTCAGTTAGAGCCAATGCCTCGCACACACGCGCGTATGTGTACGAGAGAAATGCGCATCGCACGGCCCCCGACCTCCCACCGTAACCGGGAACTTCCCGAAATATTCCTCCCCCTCGCTTCTACCATGGTTTTTTCCGTCATGGATGGCCCAAAGAATGTCATGCAACTGCGTCTCCGGCTCGCCCAGGATGAAAAGCCCATTTTCTGTCATGATTTTTTGTCATAGAAGTAGGAGCCCACCACATCTATGATGATACCGGGTTTTTCCACAATTAACGTCATAGAAGTGTTATATGTATGACAGGAAAAAAATTCGTTCAGCCCAAGATGTCACGGATGTGTCTTTTTTTGTAGTGTAGTGAGGAAGCTAATGATGATGATCATGTAACTTCATCTCAATTTACTACCAAACCTCATAGGTCAACCAGAGTACGTTCCGCACCAGAGTGGTACGGTAATCCTTTTCTAGAGTTCATGTTACTTGACCATGATGAACCTACGAACTATGAGGAAGCGATGATGAGCCCAGATTCCGCGAAATGCCTTGAGGCCATGAAATCTAAGATGGGATCCATGTATGAGAACAAAGTGTGGACTTTGGTTAACTTGCCCGATGATCGGCAAGCCATAGAAAATAAATGGATCTTCAAGAGGAAGACGAACGCTGATAGTAGTGTTACTATCTACAAAGCTAGACTTGTCAAAAAAGGTTTTTGACAAAGTTCAAGGTGTTGACTACGATGAGATTTTCTCACTCCTAGCGATGCTTAAGTCTGTCTGAATCATGTTACTATCTACAAAGCTAGACTTGTCAAAAAAGGTTTTTGACAAAGTTCAAGGTGTTGACTACGATGAGATTTTCTCACTCCTAGCGATGCTTAAGTCTGTCTGAATCATGTTAGCAAATTGCCACATTTTATGAAATCTGTCAAATGGATGTCAAAACTACATTCCTTAATGGATTTCATAAAGAAGAGTTGTATACGACGCAACCATAAGGTTTTGTCGATCCTAAAGGTGCTAATGAAATGTGCAAGCTCCAACGATCCATCCATGGACTGGTGCAAAGCATCTCAGAGTTGGAATATACGCTTTGACGAGTTGATCAAAGCATATAGTTTTATACAAACTTGCGGTGAAGCCTGTATTTACAAGAAAGTGAGTGGGAGCACTACAGACTTTCTGATAAGTATATGTGAATGAAATATTGTCGATCAGAAATGATGTAGAATTTTCTGGAAATCATAAAGGAGTGTTTGAAAGGAGTCTTTCAAAGAAAGACCTCGATGAAGCTGCTTACATATTGAGCATCAAGATCTATAGAGATAGATGTGACGCCCCAAGACCGGAGCTTCAGATGCCTTCCAGGGTTTCCGGGTTTCGTCGTGTGATTTATTTGGTTCATTGCATTCATCATTGCATCATGTGCATTGCATCATGTCATCATGCCATCATCTCATAAATCTTCTGCATCTCAACTAAATAAATTGTGTGGATCTTCGATCCATTTAAATTGAGGGAAGAGTGACTTCTCTTTATAACATATCCTCCCAATATTAGGGAGCTATATTAAATATCCCATTAACTTGGAATCACCCATCACACAATTGCATTACTCTTCAACTCTTCTTCTATCCGACTTAACTTCATATATTTTTTCCTTGTCATCTCTCTCTCAAGCCATACCCATGCATCATCCCTCCCACTTCCTTCGTTTTTCATGTCTTTGCAAGCGACCTTATTCCTCCTCCATTAATGTTCATCTTTTCCCTATAAATCTTGCCTTTTTCCTACACCCTCTCTGTCAGATTTCATCCCATTCGAAGTTGTTTTTGTCATGTTCAAAAATGATTGAAGTTTGAAAATAATTCAAACTCTAATTATTTTTCTACCTTCTAAAAATGCCAGAGCAATTTATTCAAACCCTACATAAATCCAGGGTTCCAGATATATTTTAATATATCTCATATTCCTAACCAAAAAACCCCTGGATTTTCCCCTTTGTCGGTTGTTTATTTATATAAACATTAGTTTAAGAAAGGGAGGATTTTGGAAAGGAGAGGGAGCTCAGCCCAGCCGCGCAGCCCAGTTGCACCGAGGCCCAGCCGCCCCAGCTATTCCTAACCCTAGGCTAGCGAGGCCCAGCCGCAGTCCCCCCTCTCCTCTCGATCCTTCTCCTCCTCGTTCCCTTCCACCGCCGCCACACATGCATCGCTCAGCAGAGGAGAGACCCACACCCCGATCCCTATCTCCCTTGATCTGTCTCGCACGCTCGCCGCCTCTCCTTCCCCTGCGACCAGCACCACGCCTCTGCTGTTGATACCTTGCCCGGATCCTCGTCACCTCCCCGCCATGGCGCCCGCGCCGACGACCTCGCAGGTCATTGCCTCGCACCATCTTCGTCCTCCCAGAGCCCCAGAGCCCGTTCCCCACCTCTGCCTTCATCGTCGTTAGCCGGTGCAGCAGCTCCGCCGTAGTTCCGCCCCGACCTCCGCAGCCAGGCGCCTCTGCCTCTCCTCTACTCCCAGCCAGCAGCACCGAGCCCCTCCGTGTTGTGGCGTCCTCGTCGTCCTCAAATAGCAGCAGCTCCAGCCTCCACCCAGTCCTCCTCGAGCTCCTCGGCTCCCTCCACCGGAGCCGGCCAACTCCGACTACCTCCTTTGCCTCGCACCCAGGGACGAGCGCGTGTGGTCGTTGACCATGCTCGGGTCTGCCTCTACCCGTCCAGCGCGCATGGCCGAGCTGCCCTGCCTCGACGTACGACTACGCGATGACACACCAAGTTCCGTTTCAAATGTTCAATTACATTCAATGAGGATTTCGACAAGTACCACGACGCTCAGAGTCCTCGGATCCGTCTAGTTCCACTATGAGATGTACAACTACCGTCGACCTCGAAGACCTCGGATTCACCAAGTTCCCACGATGACGAGTGTGACCCTTCGGATGCGCCAAGTTCGTCTACACAATAATGCCAAGTACCACTAATGTCGGCAAGACCTGCAAGTCAGACCCCGAACGATCGACGTCTCGTGGACCGTGTACCACTACCGTCGCTCCGAAGACGTTGGAGTCATCAAGTACCTCTCAGAACGAACATGTACCACTACCGTCGCCGAGATCGCGAGAACTTCTACCATCGACCCTAGAGCGTGCGAGAACGACTACTTCCACTACCGCCGTCACGAGAACTGTCCCGCTTGCATGCTTCGAAGGTATAACCTCGAGACGACGTCCGTGAATGAATGCTTGCGATGTTTGAGATGCTCGTGTTTGCACCGTGTCCAAATTTGTCACTCATTTTCCTTGTTGCCAACTCGTGGGACACCCGGAATCCGGGAGCACCCCACCATCTTTTGCACGCATTCGCGCACTTCTCCTTTGCATCGGTATCTCAATCGAGTTACCGGAACCGGGACGTTGCCGTGGCACCGTTTCGTTATCGTTGCCGTGGCACCCCTTTTCATTTCCGCCACGATGACAAATGCTTCTTAATATGCTCTTATCAACTTAACATAAAAATTGCATAAACTTGTTCATGTCATCCGCATCATGATAACAACAATTAAAATGTTTAAATTGTTGTTGCAATAAATTACTAAGGCATATGGGGATTTACCGGAAATGTTGTTCGGTGCTTCCGGACTCATTTAAACTTGACTAGATAGGTAGTTTTACTTTGCTTCACCCTCTTGCCATGTTTTAACAACATTTAATATTGTTGGGTACATAAACGAGATCGAACTAAATAACTTGAATGTGGTGTTTCGTCAATATGCAACGGAGTTGCATATTGAGCTCCACTTAATTTGTAGGATGGTTTGTGCACTTTGCTTTGCCGTGCATATTTAAACCGGACATGCATCATGCTTGATTGTGCATCATGCCTTGTTTATGTGGTGGTTGTTTACTATGTTGTTTGCTTCTTTCCGGCGTTGCTTCTTCGGGTTGTTTCCGGTAACGTCGTGTTGTGAGGATTCGTTCGACTACGTCCGTGTGTCTTCTTCATGGACTCGTTCTTCTTCCTTGCAGGATCTCAGGCAAGATGACCATACCCTCGAAATCACTTCTATCTTTGCTTGCTAGATGCTCGCTCTTTTGCTATGCCTATGCTGCGATACCTACCACTTGCTTATCATGCCTCCTATATTGTTGAACCAAGCCTCTAACCCACCTTGTCCTAGCAAACCGTTGTTTGGCTATGTTACCGCTTTTCTCAGCCCCTCTTATAGCGTTGTTAGTTGCAGGTGAAGATTGAAGTTTGTTCCTCGTTGGAACATGGAGATGTTGTTCCTTGCTTGGAAC